>NC_051185.1:84505902-84632351 GCF_013339695.2 Rhipicephalus sanguineus | reverse complement strand
CTGTTCGCACTTGATATATGATTGTTAATAACCAACAAAATATTACGTATCAAGGTAATCTTATGGTGCACACAAAACTGGCACTTTCAGTTTCGGCTTCGTAGATGACGGGTGGTTCTAACATTTTTGCTTGTATCTTTTGAAACAAACTGCATAAACAGAAACTTTATGCAGCGAGATGATTGGCGATAAATTGTATTCTAACATAACCAAAAACCAAAAAGTGACGTTCTGAAAAAAAAAAAATTCGCTCTTCCACTTGGCCTCATACCTTAATCCTGTACATCCAGAGTTACTTTTAAAAAATCGTATCCAAAATGCCAATTTCTTTAGTGCTTGATTGCATCGGCACATTGAATAAATGCCGGAAATACGCTAGGAATAATACATTTATTTGTGTAACCTTCATAAGCGTTTGTTCAGTTCTAGACAGTTGCACACGCACGCACACACACGTGCGCGCACCGGGTGTCCCAGCTAGCTAGTGCCAAAGGGTTAAAAAATACCATATTAGAGGCTAGGCGAGTGAAATCAGATGCATATTGCTGACAGCCACCTTGCTCTCTACAGAATTTTTGTTTTGTAATTAATTTGCTAATTAGGAATTGCTAAATATTGACTTTAGGCAAGAAATGGGATTTGCAGTCAGAGAGCGTCTTCACAAACCCCCACTGCATTATCTGCAATAAAGAAAGTCTCACATGTACCATTTTGCAAGCTGCAAAGAAAGCGCTCGAAATACAAAAATTGGAACATGTGACCAGCGCATATACACGCACGCACGCACACACACACATTTGTCGCCACCCTAAGTGGGTGGGCCCCCCCTTCAATGAAGGGAGACTTTAAGCCCTGGTTGTTTCTAATGCTCGATAGCGGGCGCCACTTGATCTGGTGCCACCTTCGGGACAATTTATTTGTCGTCACAGGATAGCGCGCACTTACAACGGGGACAAAGGGAGAAGAACACGACAACACAAGCGCTAACTTTCAACTAAAGTTTATTCAAGGAAAAAACGGAAGAGAAGAAAATAACACAAAATACCGCGCATGCGTCACTGCGTAGAAAACATAACTAAATTATAAGCCACACATAATATCAAAGCCTAACAACATGGTAGTTGATAACCAATCTGTTCACCGTTGCAAGGCTCTAATCAGTGTGGCCAAGAAAAGACAGTTCTTTATCTGCTAGTGCCAATGACGTCTGGCTTACACATCTATGTCCTTCTTTTTTGATTTGGAAGGCCTCACAGATCTCCCTTGTAGTCTTGTCCTTGTGACGGAATAAAACTGTGGTGCCTGTGAAATCCGCGGAGCACCCGCAGTCCCTGCAATGCATGCCGAGGTGTGTCGAAAATGTAGGACCTTTAACTGCCCACTCTAAGGTTGTTAAGAATGGCATAGCTATATCTGCTCTGTGGTCAGCCCTGACAAAATCATGTGAACACATGATGGAAGCAAGTGTTAATGTTCAGTTAAGCAAACTTAGGAAGGCGGGATACCCGAACCAGACGACGGTTCTCGCATGTAGCCGGCTTTTGCGGGAGCTAAAAGAGTCTATGGCAGGGCAGCAGCTAGCCGTGACGGAGCCGAAAGCAAAAGACAAGGTAAAGTTTGCCGTGATACCTTATGTGCATGGGTTGTCACATCGTCTAAAAAAGGTGGGCGCCCGGCATGAGGTCAAGGTGGTGTTTTCCGCGGAACACAAGGTACGCGGCGTATGCCCCGCGGTGCGCAGACGCATAGAGTCGAGTTCTAGGAACAGTCAAGCCTGCAGCATTAACCACACCTACAGCCACGTGCCTTGCGCCTCGGGAGTCGTATATAGCATCCCGTTATCATGTGGCCGCGTTTATGTTCGCCAGACGGGCAGATGTCTGAATCTGCGCCTCAATGAACATAGGAATGCAGTTAAAGGTCCTACATTTTCGACACACCTTGGCATGCATTGCAGGGACTGCGGGTGCTCCGCGGATTTCACAGGCACCACAGTTTTATTCCGTCCAAGGACAAGACTACAAGGGAGATCTGTGAGGCCTTCCAAATCAAAAAAGAAGGACATAGATGTGTAAGCCAGACGTCATTGGCACTAGCAGATAAAGAACTGTCTTTTCTTGGCCACACTGATTAGCGCCTTGCAACGGTGAACAGACTGGTTATCACTACCATGTTGTTAGGCTTTGATATTATGTGTGGCTTATAATTTGGTTATGTTTTCTGCGCAGTGACGCATGCGCGGTATTTTGTGTTATTTTCTTCTCTTCCGCTTTTCCTTGAATAAACTTTAGTTGAAAGTTAGCGCTTGTGTTGTCGTGTTCCTCTCCCTTTGTCCCCGTTGTAAGTGCGCGCTATCCTGTGACGATGAATACATACCAACTCGCCCAGTTTTCTGCTTTTTTATGTGCAATTTATTTGGTTTTACGCGGGGCTTTTCTTTATGCCGGGCAGACTAAAACGCTTTGTTCACTGCTGGAACCATGCCTGGCAACGACACGAACGACATCCGCACTTCCAGCGTGAAAAACGCGGAGCAGAAAGCAAGCAGCTCGAAGCGTCCCGCGGCAGACGCACACGACGCGGAATGCCGAAAGCAGACGACGCGGCGCGCCATAGTCACGAAATCGCTTGCGCATGGCAGCCTGAGAACGGCAAACGGCGAGCTGCCGTGCCGCTAGCGTGAGCGGGCCCTTCATCTGCCAAATGGCACGACGAGCGAACAGCGGAAGGGAGCACAACCAGCAGACGCAAAGCTGCAGGCACGGAGGAAGAAATGGCAGGTAGCACAAGCGCAAGGGCACAACCAGCAACCAGCCAAGACAAACTCGTGACGTAGGTTTGTTTACATATCCACCGCGTTGATGTCGGCGTCGCGAGGCGCTTGCATCTCGCTCAGTCGCGCGGCATGCGCTTTAAAATTGATTTTAAATATGTTCTAGTCTATATTGGCCCTTGATATTTCGTAGACGTTGTGTATGCCTCCACATCTATTTCACTCATTATCTCGCAGTGGAAATTTTGCGTCAGTGCTCCTTTAAATACTTCGTTTTCTCACGCATCATATTATCGCATAGCTCTTATTTGGCGATTCGAAAGCGAAAGCCATTTTCTTCTCTGTCGGATAAGGCATTAGGCCTCGGAGCATGGATCCCTAGGTTCGAAACTCCGCATCGCCGAGAACATGCCTTCTTTCCCGACCCCTTTTACTCGCGAAATATCTCGGACAGCATCTGCTCTATCGATGAGGGTATAAAAGCCTTCTGAGATATTCCGCGAGTAAAAGGGGCCAGGAAAGGAGGCATTTACTTGGCGGTGCTGAGTTTCCAACCTAGGGATCCACGCTCCGCAGCCCAATGCCTTATCCACCGGACTAAATACTCACACATGCGCGTGAAAACGTTTGAACCATATGAATGCAATGTTACCAACGATACAAGGCGAATGTAAAAGGAGAACACTTTCTAGGAAGGCTTTGTTGAAATATTTCATGACGTTATAATAAAAGCTGTCTCTAGGAGAAGATCTAAAGCTGGCCTGAATCATTGCATACATCAGGAAAATTCTGACTTTCGAAAACTTCATGCCGTACACGCGTATCAGTGATTGGGAGCTGTGCTTTCTGTGGGGCCATTCTGAACTCCGACGAACACTAGAAAGAAGCTTAGTGACCACGCCGGTGTCTGAGACCATGATAGGTCTACATTTGTAGCCGATTAAAATAGGCGTTACACAACTTGATAAACGCCTGTCCACATATACAACCACACACCGCGTATTGGCCGAAAGGTAACACAAGAAGTTTCACTCCATCTAGAATTCGCTACAAGTTTAGAAGGCAGCCGAATTTCCTCCTCAAAGGTACACGGATATGTGCCTGCACCAGTGCGTGCGTACAGACGTCATGAGCTAGCTGGACTGCCGGTCAGTGGCGTAGCCAGGGGGTAGCACAGCGGGCCCATGCCTCCCCGAAATTCTTTTTTTTTTTTTTGCCTTGACATACAAAGCACAAAATGACACTCGACCACATCTGCCTGCCCGGCCCCCACTTCAGATCAAGGAGTTGCCACCCCCCCCCCCCCCCCCCCGGAAAAAATTTCTGCCCCTGCTTCCGATGGCTCGCTGTCGGAGAACGTGGCCGATGTCATGAGCGGGACAATTTCTTATTTGTCCAGGCACTCGGCGAATTCCGAATGACGATGTTCTTACATTCCCTATTCTTTGAGCACATGGTTCAAGGAAATGAGGGGCGAGATATACGGAGTCGCCCTCTCGGGCGCGCCTCGCTTTCGTGCTATGTAGGATAACGCCGGTGCTCTCTTCATACGTTCGGTTGTCGGCGCTCTACGAAAACGCCATGCAGTAGCCTACTTTCGAAACGAAGCAAGTTTCTGCAGCCAAAATAATAATTTTGGACAAAAGGAAGGCTTAGAATTGTTTACAGACGTTCGCTGTTTACAGAATACGTACAGCGCGCCGCCCAAATCTTTAACTAGCTTGCGCAAGCGGCGACTTTTCTGTGCGTGAGCGTCATATGACGGAGCCAAGCTACAAACAAGGAGATAGTAAGCGCATGCCCACAAAGCGCGCTTCATAGGTCGGCAAAAAGTGTGGAGCTCACTCACACTCACTCATAGAACATATTGCTACGTAGCTAACCCATCAAGAGCCAGACATTCTGCGTACACAAGACGACAAAGAGGACTGGGCTGTCTGTCTGCTGTGGGTGCTGCCCTCAATCTTGATCGATGCTGTGCATATCAGTGTAAATGCACCTGTAAATAGTCACGCATCCTGTCATTTTACGTAACATTTTTTGTGGTGGAGGCACTGGTTGTTCCCTGTACCCATCACGAAGCTCCGCAACGGCCGTATCATCGCGGGTCCGACCATGTCACAAGTTGAAGGAACATCGTCCTCACCGCCTGCCCCTCCCGTGGCTTCTACCTATGTAGTCCTACCTCCTGCTCGTGATCCTGGCGTATTTTCCGGACACGAAGGCGTTGACATTGACAAGTGGATCAACCTCTATGAACGGATGAGCGCCAGCTATAGGTGGGACCCGACCCTTATGCTCGCCAACGTACTTTTCTACCTTGATGGCCCACCGCGGGTGTGGTTCGAGACACACGAAGCTGACATTACGAGCTGGGAGTCTTTCAAAGAGAAGATCCGCGACCTTTTTGGCAACTCCGCTGGACGGCAGATGGCTGCTCGGAATCAAGTGCAACTAGAGCACAGACCTCTACCGAATCGTACGTCGCGTACATTCACGACGTCATCGCCCTTTGCCGCCAGGTTGATGAGCACATGCCTGAGTCTGAGAAGGTATCGCATCTGCTGAAAGGCATCGCAGACGATGCCTTCAACGTGCTCGTTTATACCAACGTTGCCACCGTCGACTCAATCATCAAAGAGTGCCGACGGTTTGAACGAGCCAAGAGCCGCCGTATAACTCAGAGATTTACGCGGCTTCCCAACACGGCCGCAACCTCATCGTGTGAAGCCGCTCGCCAGCCGTCCACCTATGACAACGTCACACGCATTGTTCGTCGGGAGATTGAAGCTGCCTGTCCTAATCCCACTCAACCACCCGTTTTTCACAACACACACCACTGTCCCATCACAGCCATCAGTAGCCTTCATTCAAGCTGTGGTCAGGCAAGAATTTGCAAACCTCGGTCTTCTATCAGCATGCCCCCTGACTCGCCCTGCAGCACGGCCTTACTCCCCAGTCAACGCTCGCCGATCCTCTCCTACAGTGCCCTTCCGCAACCCTACGGAAGGGCGAACACCCGATGACCAGCCTATCTGCTTTTGCTGTCACCAGCAGGGCACGTTTCTCGCTATTGCCATCGCCGTTGGTCAAAGCCACCACGCCAGACCTACCCTACCTACATGCGCCCTACCACTTCTACACGTTCAGCCGCTACACCCTCCAATTTCTACTCGTCCTCTCACGAGCCTCTCACCATGACGCCACTTCGCCCGTTCGCCGCTACTCCCGCTCCCCGTCTCCGCAACGCCGCTAATCCCGCTCTCCACAGCCTCGACGCTTTCCCTCGCCGACCTTCTCTGGACGCTCGCCGCAGGAAAATTAGATATTGCAGGCTATGGAGGTGAAGCTGCAATACCATCGACGCCTGCAAATCCTCTACTGACGCTCCCCACACACCACAGCCTGCTTGAAGTAAAAGTCGACAATGTTCCTGTGACCGCCCTCGTTCACACAGGCGCGCACCTGACTATTATGAGCGCTCCTCTACGCCGCCGTTTGCAGAAGATTATGACGCCGTCCGCGACACAGGCTATACGTGTTGCCGATGGCGGTACTGTGGAATTCATCGGAATGTGCACTGCTCATGTCAGCATTGCCGGTCATCACACCGTCGTCCTTTTCGCCGTTCTAGCTCGTTGCCCTCATGGCCTTATACTTGGCCTTGATTTTCTTTCGGCACACTCGGCCTTAATTGACTGTTCTTCTGGTACACTCACCCTCGATCTTCCTCTTCTCGCCGATAACTGTGAAAAGCCCGTCAGCCGCTTGAGCCCAACCACTTTTGTTCGCCTGCCGCCTCAAGCAGTGATGCACGTCTGTTTCTCATCGACCCCTCCAGTTCCCGACGGCGACTACATCGTTACACCTATAAATGACGCACGACTTACGCGCAATATTACTGTGCCGCATACCATCGCCACCATAGTGGATAACTCCGTCTTCCTTCCGCTCCTCAATTTTGGCCTCATTCGCCAAGTGTTGCCCTACCAGATGTCGCTCGTCCAACTCACTGCTATAACCGACGATGACATCAACGTTGTCGCCGTAACTGCTCCGGACCAAGCTGAAGTCTCATGGTTACCCGGTTCTGACGACGCCATTTTTCGAAGTATGATTGGATCAGACCTTTCGGCTGATCAGGCCGACGCTCTCTCCCAGGTTTTGGCGTACTATAGTGACATTTTCGATATCCATGATCGTCCCTTGGGCCAGACTAAGATTGTCACTCACCGAATTAACACAGGTGACTCTGCGCCCATCCATCGTCGGCCTTACCGCGTGTCTGCATCAGAGCGAGCAGTGATTCAAAAAGAAGTTACCAAAATGCTAGCGAAAAACATCATCGAAACATCATCTAGCCCTTGGGCCTCCCCCGTGGTGTTATTAAAGAAGAAAGGCGGCTCCTGGCGTTTCCGCATTGACTATCAGCACCTCAACAAAATTACCAAGAAAGACGTGTACCCTCTTCCACGTATTGACGATGCACTCGGCTGTCTCCATGGCGCCACCTTGTTTTCATCTCTCGACCTTCGATCTGGCTACTGGCAAATTGCTGTGGACGACATGGATCGTGAGAAGACGGCCTTCGTTACCCCTGACGGCCTTTACCAATTCAAGGACATGCGCTTCGGTCTTTCCAACGCTCCAGCAACCTTCGAGAGAATGATGGACACGCTGCTTCAATGATTTAAATGGTCGACGTGCTTGTGTTACTTGGACGACGTGATAATCTTCTCACCCACCTTCGCAACACACCTTAAACGTCTTTCGACCATTCTATCAATATTCCGACAAGCTGGCTTCCAGCTCAATTCCTCGAAGTGCCACTTCGGTCTTCGTCAAATTACTGTGTTGGGCCACCTCGTTGACACTTCCGGTGTACGACCAGACCCGGCAAAGTCCGTGCTGTAACGAACTTCCCCGTTCCTCGCTCTGTCCATGATGTTCGCAGTTTCGTGGGCCTGTGCTCGTATTTTCGCCGTTTCGTGAAATCTTTGCGGCATTCGCACGCCCACTCACTGACCTTCTCAAACAAGACGTCCCGTTAAATGCCAACGATATCCTGCGATAAATGCCAACGTCGGAAACGACCTGCCGCACCCCCTGCTGGACTACTTCACCCGATCTCCATCCCTACCGAACCTTTCTACCGTGTTGGTGTAGACCTTCTCGGTCCTTTTCCGGAGTCCAACTCTCTCAACAAGTGGGTCGCCGTTGCTGTAGACCATGCGACCAGGTATGCCATCACTCGAGCGCTCCAGGGCTCCCCACCAGCACTGCCACTGACGTCGCAGACGTTTTGCCCCACGACGTTATTCTACACGTCCCGTTTTGTTGGGGTCCTCTCCAAGCTGACGCCTTTTCTCAGCTAATTACCGCTCTAACGACTCCACCTATTCTTGCACATTTTGACCCAGATGCTCCTACAGAAGTGCGCACAGACGCTAGTGGTTGCGGCATCGGCGCAGTTTTGGCCCAAACTCAGCGGGGCACTGGTCGTGTTATTGCGTACGCAAGTCGGCTCCTCTCGAAGTCTGAACGCTACTACTCTATAACAGAACGGGAATACCTTGCCCTTGTCTGGGCGGTTTCAAAATTCCGCCCTTACTTGTATGGCCGCCCTTTCCGTGTCGTAAGAGATCATCACGCGCTGTTGGATTTCTTCACTGAAGGACCCGACTGGACGACTTGGTCGGTGGGCGCTGCGTCTTCAGGACTACTGCTACTCAGAAGAACCGACATTTGGGCGAGTTGGATTGCGTTAAACATGATGAGTGGTTTTCAGCGCAAACGACGAATACACAGAGAAGAAGGAACACGAACACCAGCGCTGTCTCACAACTAACTTTATTAGCAACGAAATCACACATTTTAAAGCACAACCTATCCCACGTGGGCACACGTCGATGATGCCATATCAGCGATACAGTACAAATTCAAAGGTGTAACTAAACATATTGTATCACGAAGCAAAACAGTTCAAGAAAGCAATCTCTCTGTCATGCAAGGTGATAGACGGCACACTTACACAACTAGGGCCTTTTTTGAAGATATAAAACGCCTCCATAATCTCCCTGGTGGCCTGGTCCGCATGCGCGAAGATACATACGGTGTGTTGAAACATCGGTGTGCATGCGTGTTCTGTGGAATGCTTAGCCAAATGAGAATACGGATTGCCTTGAGCGCTGATGTTCCATTAGTCTAATATTCAGGCAACGGCCCGTTTGGCCTATATATACGTGACCACATGAGAATGGGATTAGATAAACAACGCCCACTCTGCATGGGACTACCGGAGATATGTGTTTCACCTTGCACGTTTTTTTATTAGAACCTGTTCTTTTTTCAAGCAATTTCCGATCTACGATTCCACAAATGTTCTTCATTTTGTTCGGGGCTGATAGGAGAACGTTAACGTTGAAACGTCCTGCAACGTTTTTTAGACCATGTGACAGTCTGTGTGCATAAGGTATGACGACACATTTAGCTTTGTTCATTGGCGCCGAATTTATTTCTGCGGTGCGAGTTACTTTCATTCTTTTTATGAGCTCCTACTCAGTTGCCTACAAGTCTGGATGCCTCCATCTGGACGCTGATAGTTTGTCGCGTTACCCTGTTGAAAAGCCAGACGGATCGGTCATCGAGCCTAGCCCCAGCGTCATGTCCATGTCTCAGTTTCTTCAGATTGGTGACGAACAACGTCGGGACGCTTCCTTGCGATCACTCATTGACCGTCTCGAATCTGCCCCTAACGACGCGTCACTCCGCATGTTCGTGTTCGTGAATGGCACGCTGTACCGTCGTAGCGTTCTGCCAGATGGCCCTGAGCTCCTTCTCGTCGTGCCTAAACATCTGCGTTCAACGGTCCTGCATGAGCTTCACCACGAGCCCATTGCCGGCTACCTGGGCGTATCTCGCACGTACGGCCGCGTCCGGCGCCGCTTCTTTCGGCGCGGTCTCGCCCGGTCCCTTCGACGTTACGTGGCCTCCTGCGATAAACGCCAACGTCGGAAGCGACCTGCCGCACCCCCTGCTAGACTCCTTCACCCGATCTCCATCCCTGCCAAACCTTTCTACCGTGTTGGTGTAGACCTTCTCGGCCCTTTTCCTGAGTCCAACTCTCTCAACGAGTGGTTCGCCGTTGCTATAGACCGTGCGACCAGGTATGCCATCACTCGAGCGCTCCCCAGGAGCACTGCCACTGACGTTGCAGACTTTTTGCTCCGCGACGTTATTCTACACCATGGCGACCCTCGCCAACTGCTCACCGATCGTGGCCGCGCATTTTTGTCACGAGTAATTGACGATATTTTACGCTCTTCCTCAACGCAGTACAAATTGGCCACGTCCTACCATTCCCAAACAAATGGCCTCACCGAGCGCCTAAATCGCACTCTCACGGACATGCTCTCCATGTATGTCTCATCTGACCACCATGACTGGGACCTGGCGCATGCCTCACGTGACCTTCGCTTACAATTCATCGCGTCATAATACCGCCGGTTACTCACTTTTCTATATGCTCTATGGCCGTGATCCGACATTACCACTGGACACCCTACTTCCGGCTACTACATCTCCGTCGAGCGAATACGCACGTGATGCTATCGCTCGTCCCGACCACGCGCGTCAGATCGCCCGCTCTAGACTGTCGGCTTCACAAGCAACCCAGAAGACCCTCTACGACAGCAGGCATGTCGACGTTCGTTTCTCACCTGGTTCCCTAGTTCTCCTGTGGTACTCGCTTCATCGTGTTGGCCTGTCCGAGAAGTTGTTAGCCCGCTACATTGGTCCATACCGTATTGTCCGCCAGGTAACGGACGTCACCTACGAGATCGTTCCCGTCTCCGAGACTCACCCTCCTGAAAACACGCTCAGTGACGTAGTGCACGTCAGTCGGCTAAAATCATACCGCCCTCCTTCTGAAGAACATGTTTAAAGCGCACCGAGACGGCGCTTTTACCGCCGGGGGTACTGCTACGTAGCTAACCCATCAAGAGCCAGACATTCTGCGTGCAGAAGACGACAAAGAGGACTGGCCTGTCTGTCTGCTGTGGGTGCTGCCCTCCATCTTGATCGATGCTGTGCACATCAGTGTAAATACACCTGTAAATAGTCACGCCTCGTGTCATTTTACGTTACAGTATTTTGCCCTTAGAGCTCACTCGGGCTCGGACTCACCATAATTTTTCTCAACTGGACTCGCTCGGACTCGGCCTCACTGAAATTTTTTCTCAGCCGGGCTCACTCGGACTCAAGCTCACCAAACTATTACTCACTCGGGCTCACTCAGACTCACGGCTCTCTCTGAGTCTGAGCGAGTCGACTCATGAGTCCTTTAGCGTATAATTGGCTTTAGCGTATAAAGTCGTCCCTGGCGCACGCAAGATTTGGGAGGCTGTACAGTAGCACATAGCACGCTGTCACCGCGATGGGTTATCCCCAGAAAGGCCTCGAGAGGCAGGCAATCGCTGAGGGCGAACTATGTAGCATATGCACCGTTCACTGAAGGGGGGGCCCTCATAGGGCGGTGACGCGCACGCACGCACGCACGCACGCACGCACGCACACACACACACACACACACACACACACACACACACACACACACACACACACACACACACACACACACACACACACACGCATTCGAGTTTTCGGGCAAAGCACTTAGAGAAGGTGAAATTTTGCCAACGATCTTGCAAAAATAACTTGGCATGTAAGGGGTTAAAATTTGTGTCCTGAAAGTAATTAACATTAGTTGACTCACTGCATTGAGAAGCTCAGCCATGACAATGCTATGTTTTGACACCTACCTGCCTAAAAAAGTAGGGCAAATACATGTGTCTTTGGCATTACATTAGAATTGTAATGCACAACTGAACGTTTAAAAGTTGACTGGTAGCCTAAAGAAACCAAGGTGAACCTTCACAGATTCGCTCGTGAATCGGTGATATAGAACTTCACACTCAGATGTCTCGTGAAACGGTATGCTGTGCCAAGAAGCTTAGTCGAACAGGGTGGTGCAGTGTCTCGACGAATTGCATTCAGGTGTACGACGATACCTGTTTTTTTTTTTGTGTGTTGCTGACGTTCTTCAACCGAATAATTGCGATTAAATCATTCTTCCGAAAAATTGGAGAGTTTCAATTTCCCCACACAACGCACTACTGTAAAAAAAACGCCAGGCCTGCGCTGAAACCGCAGCACAGTCACAGCGAAAGCTGGAAGAGCGGCGTTTCTAGAGCCCGTTAAGCTCTCTTGGGGCTACAATACAAGTACACTACAAAGGTACCCACTACGTCACAAATCACAATTTTTGTGAAGATGGGAAGCACCTACTAAGCCATTATTCGTCATTCTGCGGAGAAGCGAGGCACCAGCTACACGTCTGTAAGGCATTGTGTGCACTTTGTTGACGCGACGACTGATGACGATGAAGAATTATGGCTCAGCCCTTTGTAATGGGTTGGAATCTGTAAACGGCCCACCATTTATGTAATTTGCATTGGGTGGCGCCCGGTCGCTATTTCCCTCTCCCGTCATGCTGTATAACATACGTTGACGTGAGAGAGAGACGGGGGGGGGGGGGGGGCGAAGAACTTTACGGAGACCCCGAGAAATGGATCATGCGCTTATGGGCTTCCTTGAAACCAATACAAGTGCACTTGCGAGGAACCCACTACGCTATAAATCATTGTAATTTTATTGAGAACCCGAGGAAGTGGATCATGCGCTTATGGGCTTCCTTGGCAACCAATACAAGTGCACTTGCGAGGAACCCACTACGCTATAAATCATTGTAATTTATGAGAAGTAGGGCAGCAGGCACTGTGCCATTTTTCGTCATTCTACGGAGAGCGTTGGTACCTGCTAAACCCATGTAAGGCATTATGCGCACTTTGTTGATCCTGTTTCTGATGACGCTGAAGAATTATGGCAGAGTCCTTTGTAATGGGTTGCAAGCATTCAACAACCTACTCGTTGCGCAATTCGCATTGTGTGACGCCTGGTTACAGAATTCGCGTTGTGCGACACTTGGTGCTTATTTTACTCTTCTACCACGCTATATTGCATATGCTAATGTGGTTCCTTCCCGACATCAAGCCTGTATAGGACCTTTTTTCTCAGCAGTTTCAAGCGCCGGCGTGGCTCAGAGGTTGAATACTGGGCTCCCACGCAGAGGGCTCGGGTTCGAACCTCGTTCCATCCTGGAATCTTTTTCTTATTTCGTTTTTTTTTCTTATTTCGAGCGATACTGGTTACGGACACCGGCGGCGGCGGCGGCAGCGGCGGCGGCGGCGGCGGCGGACAACTACGGCGCCAAAAACGGCCGGTGAAATGATCTCATAACAGCTTTCGCTGTAAAAAATCAGCTCCAGCGCTGGTAAAATTGATGCCGCAGTGCTACAGTTGACCTACCGAGTGGGGGCCGAACCCCTCCTTGAAGAACAGAGAGGGGGCCGGGCCCTCCTGGCCCTCCCCTGCTCTTCTTACATTAAGCTGTTTGTGTAACTAAACGGAACATACCAGAATGAAGTCTGAGTTCAGTGATCGCGCGTCCACAGCACGTGAGAATTTAACGGTACACATGCGACCGTTGTTGCGTGAACGCTATCAGCTGTTGAAAATATTTTCGTTAAAACATCAGGAACTTCGGCACCTACGGCTACTTTTGTGTGCTATCAGGAAGACTGATTTTAACAGCGGAGCTAAATTTTCTTGTTTTTTACATTTGTGACATAGGCTTGCCCTTAAGGCACAATATTTGTTGTGTATATTTGTTGTATCAAATGTGCGCCGTTAGACCGGTGTTGTGTATGAAGTGATGAAGTGTCTTGTGGAATGTGTTGTCATGTATCCATCAGTCATATCTCTTTGTGTCACTGTAGCGAAGGCCAGCTTGCAGGAGATGACGGGAGCGTTGCGACTGTAGCCCTTGGCATGCCCATAGAAGGTGCTATACATCTGCTTCCATCACCGGAACAGAACAGTACGGGCATGTAGCACCCACTTGTAAATGCGACCAGTTCCATGTTGAGATAACAGCCGGTGTAAGGGCCACCCCTGCCCGAATCCTCCTAAGCACGACTTCCTCCGCTCTAGTCTAAGCACGACTTCCTCCGCCCTAGTAAGGTGAAGGGGGAGAGAGCAGATACACGGTGGGATAAAGGCGCGTGTATCCTGCCGGAGAACATTTTTACGGGCACGGAGTGTATTTTGAGGTTGAAGTGGAAGGGGAATAGATGGGAGGTCTGTATTAAGAGGGTAGTGTGCCTGTTGGTCAGCAGCAATATTCTGAGGGTTGTATGGCCTTTAATCCAGTGTATCCTGACGCAGTGGCTGTATTACGGTTCATCGTATCGCCTCGCAGATTTCCATCGCCTTGTGAACTTTCTTGAGTTCCTGGATAGCCGCTAAAGAATCAGTGAATACGTCAAGTTGCTTAATTGTAGGCAGCTTAGAGGTGATATCCCGCACTGCGTCATGGATGGCTTGAAGTTCCATTACAACAGGACTGGCTTCCGTAGATAGATAATGCTGGTGACCACTGATGAAATTATGCGTGGTTCTTAGGAATGATGTCCTGCCGCCGTCTTGTAGGATGGCAGCATCTGTATAGACTTTGCAGCTATTAGCGTTTAAGCCTGCCGTAATCTGTCCATCGCAGACAAAAGCGCGCCCCTGCGTGCAAAAGGAAAGATGAATGCTGCAATAATGAAGCACAGAGCATTGTGGGGATACAATAGGTACGAGGTGCTTCGAGGCCTGTGGAAAGGTGTAATGGTTCCGGTGCTTACTTTTGGGAACTCAGTGGTGTGCATGAGGTCAGAGGTGCAAGCAGGAATGGATATCAAATGACTGTGGGACGCCTCGCATTGGGTGCTCACTGGAAGACGACAAATGAGGCTGTAAAGGGCGATATGGGATGGGCAAGTTTTGAGGCGAGTGAAGCTCAGAGCAAAATAAGGTTCGAAGAGAGGCTAAGGAATATCAAGGAGAGTACATGGGCAGAGAAGGCGTTTCGCTTTTTTTTTTGTATAGGAAGAGCGCGGACACACAATGGAGAAAAAGAACTAGGAGGCTCATTAGTAAATAAACGGCTGGTAGTGTAAGCAATATGTCAACAAAGAGCGTTAAATGCCAACTCCGGCGATATTTTGGCCATGTCAAAGTAATGGTGTTTTTATGTTCCTGAGACGCTGCTGTCACGGGCCCGATAGCAGAAATACTCGGCAAATTGGAGAATAATTTTAAATAAGCAAAAAAGCGCAACACCGAAACCGAAACCCAACCGAGCATACTGTCTTCGCGTGACGTATAAGTAGGGAAAAACCGGAAATCATGCAAGGCATGCCGGTCCCGCCAGCGCGTAGTATGAAAGGTGCGAAGAGCAGACGCTCAGGGGAAAGGTGACTCCCTCGGTAATATATCTTGTGTGTGACTGACCGTGTTACGTGCACAAGCTCCTCGGAGATGTCGGAAAATGACAGCTGCGATTCCGACGCATTTGCAGGCCAAATAAAATCGCCATTCCATTCCTCTTCGATGAAGTGGTGTGAGGGCTGGGCGTGATGGCTGAGGCGACAGTAACAGGGTAACGAACTATTTATTAGAGAGCATAGTGGAGCGCGCCAAAACCGTGACCGTCCGTCGCGGCGGCGGTAGCGAACGAACGTGACCCCTCCCTCGCTTGGGTTTGGTGTTGAGTCGGCGTAACAACGCTGTAGGTGGCGCTAGTGATGAGATAGGCGGCACATGCGGGCGCTCACATCCCACCCCAGTCTGACTGACCAAGTCTCGTGGTCAATTGCTTCTGCACACTGTCACACGCACGATAACACACTCCGATACATTGCTGTGCAGTTTGCGTTCCTCCAACAAGTCCACGGCTGGCGTAGGCAATGACACATTCTCTGGTGTCTTGGTTTTGCGATAACACTGCTCCAATGGCTTCCTGCGAAGCGTCTGTGGTTAGCGTTGTGGCTGCCATGGAGTCGAAGTGCGCCAAAAGGGGAGGCTGGGGGAGGGCGGCCCGGATAGTCTGAAAGGCCTGCTCACATTCACTGCTCCAAAGAAATGTGGGCGCCTTGATAAGAGCCTGCAAAGGGGCGACCACTTTCGCAAAGCCCTTAATAAAACGACGATAGAAGCTTGCTGTTTGCACCCAGGACAGCACTTGTTTCTGGTTTCGCGGAACTGAGATGCGACACATGGCTGTAGCTGTATCAGGATCTGGGAGCTGGCCTTGACTGTAAACATTAAAGCCCAGAAACCTAACTGAGGGTTGGCCAAAAGAGCACTTTTCCAATGAAGCCTTCAGTCCATTGGCCTGCAACAATTGCAACACCTCCCGCAGGATGCTTGCAAACGTGGAAAATGACTCAGCATAAACGAGGACATCATCAAGATAGCCACGGACTCCACATCTCTCAGGCCTAGGCTGCAGGTCTTGGAAAACTATTTGCATAATTCTCTGGAAAGTGGATGGAGCGTTTTTCAGTCCAAATGGCATGCGCGTCCACATGTATGTGCCTTGATGAGTAATGAATGCTATCTTCTCGTAGTCTTGTGGACGTAAACTCATTTGCCAGTAGGCACATTTCAGGTCCAGGGTAGCAAAGTATGCGCAACCTGATATGTCCTGAATGATGTCATCTACCAAGGGCAACGGGTGCACTACTGTGATGGTGCGTTCAATCAAAGGTTTAGAGTTCACACACAAGCGCTTTTTTTCTCCATGGGTCACCACAACAACCGGAAAGGCCCACGGGCCAGAAGCCGGGAGTATTATACCTTGGGGGAGCAACTTTTTCACCTGACTTTCCAGGAACTGCCTGTCTGGAGAGGGTTTGCGCATGCGCAGTAAGGGTGGTCACGCCGCACACCACCACCACCGGATTGAACTCCGCTATAAGATGCTTCACATCTAAAATGCAGCACCAACAGGTAGCACTGTGCTTCCTCCTACCACCACGAGTGGAGGCTCGGTCCATGGGATGATCATGCTTGCAGGCACACGAGCTTTAGAGATTAATGTGACCTTTGACCCAGAGTCAGGAAACGCTTCACACTCACCAACTCCACTGAGAGTTGCGTTGAAGAAGGGGCATTGCTGCTGTGAGCCGTCAAGCGTAACGGGTGCACTGTGCAGCGCTGGAGGCTGCTGTGTCTTGGGTTGGAGGCGCTGATGATGATAAACGGCTGGTGCGTGTAGGGCACTTGGATGCCAGATGACCCAAGGCATGACATTGGTAGCAGACAGCTTGAGACAGGTCTTGACGGCTACGAAAAGCTGGAGCGCCGTACTGTGCCGAAATATCTGCATAAGTAGCTTCTTGTTCCTCTCGCGCGCCGCCTACGTCACAATTTTTCGTGGTCACGTGGCCAGCTGTGTTTACCCGGCCTCCGGAAGTAGTGCTGCCTAGCTCGGTGCTCCTTGAAACCGAAACTGCGACTGGGCGCTCTAAAAACGTCTCTAAATAAATAACCGTCGCGCACTCGCGCAAACGAGGTTTGCAGCCGTGATAAGTGGATCATAAGCTATCTATTGCAACAACAACAACAAAAAAACAAGGTGCAAAATTTTTGTGTCAGTGCTCCTTTCAATCGTACCTTCTCAACGTAGGTAGGAAGCCAAATGTTGAATATAAAAAAAAAACCTGCTACTTACCTCGCCAAGCGAAGCACCTTGTGATCTTGCAACTGTTTAGCTGACAGGCCCTTGACCCAACCGCTTGTGAAATAATTATGCGCCTCGGTCGACTTGAACGCCTTCATTTCCCCGAGGGTCAAATAATTCGCAGAAAATAACGAGAGAATTGGCGATGTTTCCGTAACAAATGTCCACAAATATGTCCACATCGCTTGAAGTATCCGTTCCCTGTCGCAGCGTGAAGGGGTCGATGTTGTCACACATTTGCACTTTTTCAGCATAGCGGAGGCGCTCAGGTCACGTAAGATCCGAATAATAAGTCGGGTTTGAGGGCTGCTTACTAAGAAGCGTCGGCATCACACACGAAAAGCACCACAATCGCCTGAATACTGTCAGAAACCACGAGGGAACGAGCGCGGCCCGTGCTATGCACAACGACGGCTCCGCACGGACTGCACCAGCATAACGGTCGCCGTTGCGGCCGCGCAGTTATCTGTAGCGACGTCATTTCGCTTCTTTATCGCCATGTTTTTACCCTCTTTTTCATTGCTTTGTCGCCGCGCAATGGGGCTTGCTTGCTATCGATCCTTATCTACGCAAGTACTTAGCGTGGGGCCCTGCCACAGAGCTAACTTGAATTGCTTGCTTGTTGGTGAGCTGCTGCATACCTGTAGCACGGCCGCTGGATCGAAGTACGTTTCCATTCAGCGGCCGTGCATGTAAGTCCTCTGGCAGCTGGGGTCACGGAGCCGAACCCGTACCCTTCGCACTGCCCCATGTTAGAGTTGCCGTTGGGTGGACTTGAAAAGGAGTCAGAATTAAAACCAACAGTAGCCAAAGTAGCCATGCCGTTTAATATTATCGCCAAATTTTAGCCAAATAGAACAGAAGCGCTATTATGAGTAGAGTGCTTAGTATTTATCAATAAATCATACCATTTTAGGGGCGAAGCACCTTAAGGCCGAGGCTTGTCCGTCCATCCGTTTGGCGTCCGTGTCCGTGCTAACACAGCACCTTGTAAAAGCGAAACATCAGGTTTAACAATAGACTAATATCAATCATAATTGTGACGAAACAGTATGAAACACCTGCAAGCACAAATCCTTTATACTAGTCAGCAACTTCAACGTACACATTATGGACCTTATGACCTAGCTTTGTCGTCGACTCTCACTGTCCGCTGTCACGGTACATAGAAAACCGTTGCAATAGTCGAAACACATATGTGTGTATGTGAATAAAAAAGGTTTACAATAGACGAACATCAATCATGATTGTGACAGAACAATATAAAACACCTACAAGCACTAACCCTTCATACTAGTCGGCGACTTCAACGTAGACACTATGGACCTAAGGATCTAGCTTTGTCATCGACTCTTTATGTCACTTTATGTCACTCGATTTACAATATATGGGGCAACGCTCGGGTAACGTACGGTTACTCACCCATACGATACCCAGAGCTTTGCCCACTCGTCATGATTCATTTCGTGAAGATGCGTGGATTTTTCACTACGCAAGACCATAGAAATAAGAGCACAATTGTTACCCTATTACTTGGTCTTCAAGCCACAGAGTACTTGCAAACAAATGAACAAAGTTTAATCATTTCATTGCGTGTACATATAGCTTATGTAGAAAAGATAGAGTTCTTGCCAGATACAGATTATATGTTATTAGGAAGTTCCAGCCAGCAAGCCAGTGTACCAACATCAGACGTTGAAACAGCTTTACGCGTATTGCGATAGCAATATCACTGTTTCAATATATATGGACACTCTCGGTGAATTTCTGCCGTCGCCGTTATATCCCGGATATGTATATGTATGTATATATACATAAAATCCAGAAATAAAAATAATTCAGGAGAAAAACATTCCCATGCGCGCGACCTGGGATTCGAACTTGCGACCCGTCGCTCTGCAGCGCGCTGCTTAGACAATTACGCCATGCACCTTTGTTTTTATTAACAATTACGTCATGCATCATTCATTCTCCAGGATACTAACAGCAAGGCACGCGGCGTTGTGTGAAACGCACGGGACGCCACACGTGGCGAAATTAAAATTATGCAAGACACGGGCTATGCTACATCGTTCCCCGCGCTGCGTTTGCGTCGTATCACTGGCGGCCCACACTATAGTTTTCCATTTTGGGGTTTTGGCGCCGCGCCACTCGTGGCCAATCGGCCAGAGAAAAAGAAGAGCGTCCCATGGCTCGCGGTGGCGCGAGCTAGTGAGAACGCTTTGGCTCTTGTAGGCTTGTGCCACAAGAGGGAAGAAACGAGAAGGCTGAACCAAAATCACGGTATATATCTTACACCGTGACCAGAATCCTAAGGCTAAAATTACAGCGCAAACGCACAAGACACCCACGAAGAAAAGAAACGCACGACACAAGCGCTGACTAACAACTGCTTTATTCTTTCATACGCCAATGCATATGTGTTATGTGGCGTTTTTTTTTCAAAAAGAGCCAAATGCAGAAACTGAAACTGGGCTAAATTTCACGGGAGCGTAATGCGCGCCTAAGTATCTTTAACTTTCAACACAGTTGGAATCAAAATGGGGCAATACCTGATTGCAACGTGAACTCAAGAAGGCAGTTTCTAATAAAAAATGAGCCAAATCCTGCATCTGTTTCAACCAAACTGAGCCACGTTCATTAAACCAGCGCTGCATCAACAATCGTGACCGAAAATACCAACACGGTCTCATCCAATCTGTTTCATTTGTGTCTTAGTTGCTTTGCTATCGTGTTTACGTTCCACAATTAGTTTTTTTAGGGCGAGTTGGCACTTACTGAAGGACATGATGTTGTAGGGCAAGGCTCGAATACAAGGAATAAGAGGCCGACTTTCCTGCTTCTTTTTGCCTCTTAGTGTTCCTTTTCGAGTTTAGCGCTACAGTATCATGCCATTCTTTCGTTCCAAGACGGTATATTTCAAATAAAAGACATATGTCATGAAGATATTGGACAGGACACCGATCTATTCCTTGAAGAAGAAGACGAAGCAGTGATCCAAAACGGCACGGCATAAAACGAGCTCAAAAGAAGAAGAGCTGGAGCACTTTTCAAGGCCTTCAATAGATGCCAAGGACAACAAAGTGCTGCCGACGGTCCAGAATAGTGCGCCTTTTGCCAGGAAGGACCACTCGTTCTTTAAGTCTAGTCATCGCCATTACACCCACGCACGAAGGGTGGCAGTGAAGGGTGGCAAAATATTGCTATACCGTGCAATCGAATCGTTTTAGACTTCTTTAATGAGCGAGTTCAAGTTCAAATGAAATGTTCCAATCTATAAGAGCCAAATACAAACATTACTCCTGAATACCGACGACAGTGGGCTATATAGATTTTAGCCGCAATGTAGATTTGAGGTACTTAGGGGACAGGAACACACTGGCAAAGAATTGTTGGAGCAGGCCCGACCATATTGTCAGTAGCAAAAAAGTGCGTTTTTCTCAGTTTCAGTTAAAGAACACTTGGCTCTTTTAGAAAAAAAACGCCACATATATAAGCCCAAGGCAACCTTACCTCACATGCGCACACAACAATAGCTCTAAACCAAAACGTGTAACAAGGATGATAGTGCATTAGATACGCGAAGACATGAGGTCATATTTAGATGGGTGCAGGGACAAAGAAGTAAAGAAGAAGTAAGAAGTGCAAAGAAGTGCGTTTGCGCCGTAATTTTAGCCTCAGGAATGTGTACCAACTAGACCTAAATGAAGTTGTATTTTAGTAACCAGAATTGACACCAGCAGGGAACGCGACCCGTGGCTTCACGTGCCACTGCCAAACCTTCTTTGGATTTCGCGCGCTTTCCGGTTTCGTTCGCCCTCCAAAGGAAGCGCTACAGGGTGTTGGGGCAACGCGAGCGCAAGAGTCCGAGTGGCTTGCGTTCTGCGCCTTGGCGGCTCACAAATTCTTGGTTCCTCAATTCTAAAACTCTCTAGTGTTTCGCCGGAGTTTGGAGGTGCGCCTCCGACTTGTACTTTGACATACAGGGCGTGGTCGACCGTGCTCGCTCGCTTATCTTAATGGGGAGTTTCGCACGTCTTGTGCTTTTACCGAAAAGTTTGCGTTGAAGCTATAGACCGCACGAAGGTCACTTTGCTCGCAGCAGGTGCCGCGTTTGCGAAAGGAGTGAGCTGCTAGGTAGAAGAGCGAAAGTAGGGGGGGGGAATACACCTACCGAGATCACGACATCGAAATCAGCGACCTAACCACGAGTACCGAAAACGAGAGCCGGACTTTCAACAGCCCTTATGCTGCGAACAGCGCCTCTCGCACAAAGTTTAGTTATCGTAATTCCCAGCTGGATATGAGAAAGGCAAACGAGCTCCAAAAAAATGCCGAAGCTTGCATTAAGTCGCGTAAGGCTTGACACAGCGAATCTAGGTTGTTGCAAGGCTTCAGCTAGGTGGGTAGGTAGGTAATCAACTTTATTTAGAGTCCAATGAGGAATCACTGGCCCGGGCAAGGCCTCCAGGAGCCGTCGTTCGGGGAACATCGTGCGATGTTCTCGGCGATAGCCCTGGCTCGCTGGACAGCCCAGACTTGGTCCACTAGATGTGGGCTGAGAAGGACGGCTCGCCATCGCTCAGCCAGTTGTCCTGAGTGCGGTATTCGAGTGCGATCATCATGGCTGGATGTAGGCGCCTACGCGCCGACATCCAGACATGATGATCAACTGGTTGGATGCTTCTACGAAGATGTAGAATCAGCAATAAGTAATGTAAAGACACAGTATACTGTACTGATGGGCGACTTTAATGCAAAGGTAGGCAAGAAGCAGGCTGGAAATCATGCATTTGGGGAATATGGCATCGGCTCTAGAAACGCCAGAGGGGAGTTACTAGTAGAGTTCGCAGAACGCAATAATTTACGGATCTTGAATACCTTCTACAGAAAACGGGCTACTCGTAAGTGGACATGGAGGAGTCCTAATGGCAAAACTAAAAATAAAATAGACTTCATAATGTGTGTCCACCTGGGCATTGTACAGAACGTGGAAGTAGTTAACAAGATTCGATGCAGTGACCATAGAATGGTAAGATCTAGAATTCAACTAGACTTGAGGAAGGAACGGCAGAAACTGATACGCAAGAAGCCGATTAATGAACTAGCTCTGAGAGGGAAAGTACAGGAATTCAGAGTTTCATTTCAGAAAAGGTACGCGGCTTTAACCGAGGAAACCGACCTTATAGCGTTGACGCAATGAATCATAATCTGACTAGTATCATTAAGGAGTGTGCAGTGGAAGTCGGGGGTACAGTCGTTAGACAGGACACTGGTAAGCTATCCCAAGAGACGAAAAACCTCATTAAGAAACGTCAAGCCATGAAAGCCTCAAATGCAACAGACAAAATAGAGCTGGCGGAGCTTTCGAAGTTCATCAATAGGCGTAAAGTAGCCCACATAAGAAAGTATAATACGGAGAGAATTGAGTATGCTCTAAAGAACGGAAGAAGCCTCAAAGCTATGAAGACAAAACTGTGCATGCCAAGGAAGGCAATGTCACAACGAATAGGGATAGAATAGTTGAGGTAGCGGAAGAGTTCTACAGAAATCTGTACAGCAGCCGAGACTGTCAGGATGATAACGTAAGAAGCAGTAATAGCCCAGAGGAATCTGACATCCCACCAGTATTGACAGGAGAAGTAAAGAAAGCCCTAAAGGGAATGCAAAAAGGCAAAGCCGCTGGTGAGGATCAGGTAACATCAGACCTGTTGAAAGACGGTGGAGAGATTATGTTAGAAAAAAATCCGGCAGATCCCACGCACTGTGGGAATCGATGTAATGCGAAGCAGCCAGCAAAGAGCTGCATACATCGCCTTGTTTATTTTTGAGCCGAATGAAATCATTCATGCCATGGCATCTAGTTCACCATATATCGCATGTTTGCCATGCACGCGTGCATGCACAATATGGTATATACCATGCCAATGAAACGTATATCCTGGTATATACACTGCATGACCGGTGATTTATGTTCATCACGCACTCCTGTCATGCAATACCAATTTTGGTATATATCCAGTTATCTAAACGGCCGGAAGCGCACCATAACAGTGTCTTGTAAATCATACCATACATGACATGCATAACATAATCCGCATATTAGGACCTGTCATTTATGTTCGTCATACAGTCACATCGCACAATACCAATTTTGGCGAATATCAAACGAGCGAAATGGCCGCGAGTCCACCATGAGCGTGGCATGTAAATCATGCCATACATGACATGCATGTCATGGTTTTCATGTTACCACCTGTCATTTACGTTCGGCATACATTCGCGTCACGCAATGTTAATTTTGGTGTATATCAAGCTAGTGAAACGTCCCCGAATGCACCATGAGCGTGGCATGTAAATCATGACATGCATGTCATGGTTTTTCATGTTACCACCTGTTATTCATGTTCTTGATACAGTCACATCGCGCAATGCCAACTTTGGTGCATATCAATCTAGCGAAACGGCCGCGAGCGCACCATGAGTGGGCCATGTAAATCATGTCGTACATGACACGCATGTCATTATTTTCATGTTACCACCTCTAATTTACGTTCGTCATACAGTCGCGTCGTGCAATACCAATTTTGGTTATATCGAGCCCGCGAAACGGCCGCGAATGCACCATGAGCGTGGCATGTAAATCATGACATACACGACATGCATGTCATGGTTTTCATGTGACCACCTGTTATTCATGTTCTTGATACAGTCACACCGCGCAATACCAATTTTGGTGTGTATCAACCTAGCGAAACGGCCGCGAGTGCGTCATGAGCATGGCATGTAAATCATGACGTTCATGTCACGCGTGTCATGATTTTCATGTTACCACGTGTCAGTTATGTTCGTAATGTCGAAATGTCTCGTCATACCAGTTTTCTTATATATCCATTCATTTAAACGGCCGCGAGCGCCCCGAGACCATGTCATGTAAATCATGCCGCACGTGACATGCGTGCCATGATTTGCACGTTAGGACTTGTCATTATGTTCGCCATGAACTCTTGTCACGTCATACCAGTTTTGGTATATATGAAATTAACGGAATGGCCGCAAGAGCCCCAAGGCCGTGGAATGTAAATCATGCTGTTCACGACATGCATGTCTTGATTTTCATGTTATGACCTGTCATTTATGTTCGTAATACGGTCATGTTATTCCATACCAATTTTGGTATACATCCAATTAACGAAACGGCCAGGAGAGCACAAAGTCGTAGGCGGCTAGATAGATAGATAGATAGATAGATAGATAGATAGATAGATAGATAGATAGATAGATAGATAGATAGATAGATAGATAGATAGATAGATAGATAGATAGATAGATAGATAGATAGATAGATAGATAGATAGATAGATAGATAGATAGATAGATAGATAGATAGATAGATAGATAGATAGATACGCTCAAACTCGCAGAAGTTCGATAAGAAATGCTTCGCATTTAAAAACTGGCCACCCTGTATACGAAGTGTCTCTCGACGGGGAAGATACCAGAATCTTGGAAGAATGCCAACATCTTGATCCATAAGAAAGGGGACGTCAAGGACCTGAAAAATTACAGGCCCATCAGCTTACTGTTGGTTGTCTACAAGCTATTTACAAAAGTAATTGCTAACAGAATTAATACGACATTAGAGCTCAAACAACCAAAGGACCAGGCAGGATTTCGTACAGGCTTCTCAACAATAGACCATATCCATACTATCAATCTGGTGATAGAGAAATGCGCGGAATACGACCAACCCCTATACATAGCCTTCATAGATTACGAGAAGGCATTTCATTCGGTGGAGACATTAGCAGTCATGCAGGCACTGCGGAATCAGGGCATCGACGAAGCCTATATAAACATAATGGAAGAAATTTACAGCGGATCCACAGCCACTGTAGTCCTCCATAAAGAAAGCTACAGAATATCAATAAAGAAGGGCGTACGGCAGGGGGACACGATCTCTCCAATGCTATCCACCGCGAGTTTACAGGAAGTTTCAGGGCCCTAGATCGGGAAGAATTAGGGATAAGAGTTAATGGAGAGTATCTAAGTAACCTGCGATTCGCTGATGACATTGCATTGATGAGTAACGCGGGAGGCGAATTACAGCTCATGATTACTGAACTGGATACGGAAAGTAGAAGAGTAGGTGTGAAAATTAATATGCATAAAACTAAAGTAATGTGGAACAATTTTGGAAGAGAACAGTGCTTTGCGATAGGTGGCGAGACACTGGAAGTTGTAAAGGAGTACGTCTACTTAGGACAAATAGTAACCGCGGAGCCGAACCATGAGAGTGAAATAACTACAAGAATAAGGATGGGGTGGGTCTCATTCGGCAAGCATTATCAAATCATGAATGGTAGTCCACCACTATCCCTCAAGAGGAAGGTATATAACAGCTACATCTTACCGGTACTTACCTACGGAGCAGAAACCTGGAGACTTACAAAGAGGATTGAACTTAACTTGAGGACGACGCAGCGAGCGATGGAAAGGAAGGAAAATGATAGGTGTAACCTTAAGAGACAGGAAGAGAGCAGAGTGGGTCAGGGAACAAACGGGGGTTAAGGATATCATAGTTGAAATCAAGAAGAAGAAATGGATATGGGCCGGGCACGTAGCACACCGGCAGGATAACCAGTGGTCATTAAGGGTAACTGACTGGATTCCAAGAGATGGCAAACGCGTGAGGGGGAGACAGAAAATTAGGTGGGTAGATGAGATTAGGAAGTTTGTAGGTATAACAGGTATAACGTGGCAGCAGAAAGCACAGGACCGGGTTGATTGGCGGTACATGGGAGAGGCCTTTGCCCTGCAGTGAGCGTAAACAGGCTGATGATGATGATGACTTCCAAAGTATGTGTGGCATGTCGGCTTTCTCGTGCCCGCACCACAGACAGCCGGGTGACGGGTGAAGCGACGGACACAGCCTGTTCAGATGCCGGGGATTTTCGAATGTGTCAGTTTGCAGACGTCTCAGGTCAGACGCCTGAGACCTCTCTAGCTGCTTGTGGGGTGGTGGATATAGTTGTCGCGTTTTCCTGTAGTGGCTGAGGATCTCGTGGTACGTGACAATGATGTCCTTGCAGTCCTGTAAGGCTTCGGGGTCTGTTATCATCGTCGCAGAAGAATGTCCTCCAACCTTGGGTGCCTCGCCATCGACTATGTCTCGCACAGCGGTGGCCCATTCGTCCGCGTCGCGGCGGGTAAGCAGTCTCACGACGCGGTGGGCGCGCTCGTTGTGGCTCGACGGGAGGTCGGGTCTTTGTTCGTTGCCAAGCTCGCCCACATGCGCGGGGATCCACTTGAGAGATTTGGTGGTGATCGCGCCGGACTTAAAAGTCCGCGACACTGGCGTTCAGCATGTGCGCCGCCTCGACGGAGACCCATCCCTTGGTAAAGTTTCGGACCGCCGTCTTGGCGTCACTCACGACAAGTGTGTCCTCGTTGCCACTATGGAGTATTGCTAGGGCTATGGCCATTTCTTGCCTCGGACGCTGGCAGCCTCGCCGATCCCGTGACCACGGTCCGTTCCCTCGTGTCGACCACCGCCATGGAGAAGGCAGGTGTCGATTGGCGCCGTTGTTGCTCTCGCTCGTTTGCTGTTGTCTTCGGTCGGGCCGGGGGTATCTAGCAGCGTCGACAAAAAGGACACCCTCTCGGTTGCCGTGATCTTTGAGGATCGCCTCCGCTCTGCACCTGCGCCTTTCAGCATCGTGCACTGGGTGCATATTTCTGGGTATATTCTCTGTGAGTATAGCGTTCCTGACCGCTGGCAATAGCGCGTCCTTCAGTCCCCGCATCCCGTGGTAACGAATCCCGAGCGAGTCGAGGATGGTTCTTCCGGTCCTGGTGCCCGACAGCCTCTCGAGCTGGGAGGTCCTCTGAGCTTCGGTGATTTCGACGAGCGTGTTATGCACGCCCAGCTCGAAGAGCCTGCAGTTGGCCGTGTAGTGGGTTACGCCTAGTGCAGTTTCGTAAGCCCTGCGGATGATCATGTCGGGCTTGTCCATTTCGCTGCTACTCGAATTGACGTTAGCAGCAACGTGCGTGATGTGGCTTAGAGCGTACGCCTGTATTAGTCTCACTACGTTGTGCTCTCTCATTCCCTTCCTCCTGTTCGTGACTCTTCGTATCAGGTTCGTGGCGGCTGCTACTTTCTTCTGCAGTCGGGTGACCAGCTCGGAATTGGCACCGTTTTTTTCCAGCCAGATGCCGAAGACTCGTATCTTGGACACCGTGGGTATGCAGCCTCCTCCTTTTGTCGTGGCGCGCACGCCCATCTGACGGGCGTTGGCCACGTCCCTCGGAAGGCGTCCCGGTTTTCGAGGTCTGTGGAGCAGGATCTCCGACTTGTTTGGAGCACAGACAAGCCCCGTGCCTTCGAGGTGCTTCTCGACTTCCCTGAACGTTCGCTGTAGCCTGTCTTGCATGCTCCCAGAACTCATGCTCTCTGTGGTCCATATTGTTACTGTAATGTAATGTTGTTACTGTACGATATTGTAATGTCGTACTGTACGATATTGTAATGTCGTCCGCGTAGATTGTATGGTTGATTCCCTCGATCGCGTCGAGCCTCTCCGGTAGGCCAATCATGACGAGGTTGAGCAGCATTGGGGAGAGCACGGAGCCTTGCGGCGTCCCTGCACCCTCACCCCCCCCCCCCCTCCATCTCGACCGTCTTTGGTGGCAACCCGTCTATCTTGACCCGCGCTTTTCGTCCGTCGAGGAACCAGTCGACATGCCGGTGGAATCTCTCCCCGAGGTTTAGCTGACTGATCTTCTCCAGTATGTCCATGTGTCTCACAGTGTCGAAAGCACTCCTGAGATCGAGCCCTAGTATGGCGCGAAGGTGCGTGCTCGGAGCATCTACGACTTGTTCTTTAACTTGCAGCATTGAGTCTTGCGTGGAGAGTCCTTTCCGGAACCCGATGATGTGGGTGCCAAACGCGTTTCGCCTCTCGAGGAGCGTCACCACCCTATTGAGGCAGGCGTGCTCCATCACCTTGCCGACGCACGACATGAGGGAGATCGGCCTCATGTTCTTGACTTCCACCGGCTTGCCCGGTTTGTGTATGAGCACCACGTCCGCGGTTTTCCATTCGCGCGGAACCCGACCTGTCCTCCAGCACTCATTGACGTACTCGCATAGGTTTACGATGGCGTAGTCATCTAGGTTTCTGAGGATTTTGTTTGTGATTTTGTCCGAGCCGGGCGCAGACTTCGTTTTGAGTAGCTGGAGAAGCGCCCTGATCTCCTGCACAGAGAAGTCAGCGTGGAGCTTGTGGCGACCACTGCGCACAGACCTACGCAGCCTCCGTCTCGTCCCTGATTCGCCCGGCGTGACACAGCTACCTGCTGCAACACGCTTCCGATACAACACGCTTCCGGAGGCTGACGTCACCACTGCTGGCTATATAACCCAAGCTACCAAGCTTGGTTGCTTGTTTGTTTCTCTAACCTTCCGAAGCGCAGCATCGGCATGCTTGCCCTGCTGCCGCTACTACGTTAATAAACATCGTTTTGTTTTATGTTGGGATCCGCCTTCCACGACTCCGCATCCCACATCTGGTGACCGTCACCAGATGTCAGGTGACCAGTATACTCGGGGTGATCAGGTGCACCAGTATACTCGGGGTGATCTAGGCCCTTGGGCGAGTGAGGTGCGTCCGCACGACCTCGTCCGCGAGGGCCTCAAGATCATCCTTGTATTTGTGCCGCAGCTTGGCCATCTCTGTCCGAACTGCCGTCGTGGTACTGGCGGGGTCTAGCAGGTGCTTGAGGATCTTCCAGGTGCGTTCCGCACTCACGTTTCCGTCCATGGTATTGCAAAGCTCTTCCCATTCCTGCTCGCATAAGCGGGAACAGTGTGTCTCGATTGCGCGGTTGACTTCGGCGATCTTTTTCCGTAGCTTTTCATTGAACTTCTGCCTGCTAACTCTTCGCTGCATCGACTTTTTGGCTAAGACGAGGTGCGCCAGACGGCTGTCCACTCTGGTTGGGTCGGGGACCTCAGTTCCCTCGCCACCCCGAGCTTCCTCTTCCCGCCACTTCGTCCATTGGATTTCTTTGGTGGCTTTCTCCACGTGTGCTAGGATTTCCCTGCACCATAACCCTATATCCTTGATAGGGCCTTCTTTTTCCTGGTCCCTGATTTTGCGGAATTTGTCCCAATCGACAATTCTGACTTTGTGGTTAGCGCTTTGTTCTGCGTTCCTGCCAACGACCAAGTTGAGGATTCGGTGATCGCGTCCTAGGTTTTCACATGTATTTTCCCAGCTCACCACGTCCGCGTTCACGCACATCCAGAGGTCCGGGGTCGTGCCGCGGCACACACCCTGCCCGATCCTGGTGTGCGAGGCTGGCTCGCTTAGCAAGATGAAGCCCAGGTCGTCCACGAGTTCGGCCAGCCTCCTCCCCTTGGGCGAGGCGATTCCGTATCCCCAGTGTGTGTGCGGGGCATTAAAGTCTCCGCAAATCAACAGTCATTTGGAGGCGGCTTTTGCCATCGCTTCGCGGAAGAGGCCATCGAAGGTGTGAGTGAGACCTTTCTTCGAGAGGGTGCTGTAAGTATTGAGGACGAACAGCCCAGCTGTTATGCCCTTGCTTGGTATGATTTCTATCAGAGCGTTATCGATGTTGCTCGCCACGTTCAGCTCGTGTCCAACAAACGCTATTCCCTTTCTCACTAGGACGCACATCGGGATGTTCCACCCCGTGCTCTCAGAGAGCGGACTGTGCGTGACGGACCCCGGAAGCTTGGCGTGGTCATAAGGTTCTTGTAAGGCAATGACGTCTGGAAGTTTCTTTTTCGAAAGTGCTTTCATGTACTGCATCAACGTAGCTTTTTTGTTCTTAAAGCCTCTGCAGTTCCACTGCCAGACAATAAGTCTGTCGTTGTGCACGTGAGGCGTAGCCATGGTCATGCGAGAGTATTGGGTGGGCACGACTGACCGTGCATCCCTTCCGCTCCAGGGTGGGTGGCATTGGTGTTGTTACTTCTGTTGACGATTAGAGGGACGCTAGTGACGGGATACGGGGCAATGACCCTTCCCGGCTGCTGCAGCTGCGCCTTCCTTCGTTCTACGTCTTCTATACGCTGGTTCACGGCAAAAAGTTGAGTGTTGACGGTCGCGTGTTGCGCATTCCGTTCGTCGTCGGACGCGTTCAGTCTCGTAAGGAGCATTTCAAACATGCATTCCGTCTTCTCCACCAGCTTGTCGATCATTTGCTCGAGCACGTCTGCTTTCTTGGCATTTGACCTAGGTCTCTTCGATTCCTGCGTGTTGTTCCCGGTGTCACCCGCTGGCGTGCCACTCGGATTTTTGCGTTTGGACGCAACTGTCGGTCCATCTACGTCGAGCATATCAACCTCCTCTTCCGCCGCCGCACTGGTGTGCTCTGCGAACCCGCGCTGGGTGGGGGCTCCTACGGCGTGCCCCTCATTGCGCTTCAGGATTTCGTTGAGCGTTTGCTGCAGCTCGTCAATCTTCTTGGCCGATTTCTCGTTTTGTAGTCGCGCCCTGCTCAGTTCCTCCGTTAGTTCCCTGTTCTCTCTGTCTAACCTTTCTACTCTCACCTCGATTGGCGAGTTCAAGGTCTGTCCTAGGTCTCCGGGGAGTGAGCTCCCTCCCGGGCTCCCGCTTTCTTCAGCAGCCAGGCCCGACCAGGTCACCTTGCACGGTCCTTTCGGCTCTCCGCCAGGTGGAGACTGTCCGTTGCCCGACGGGAAACTAGGCTCGCCACTCGAGTTTCGTCCAGTACGGCTCCGGCTTCGGCTGCGACTTCTACTTTTGCTGCTACTGCGACTCGTCCTTTTGACCGCCGATGAGGAGGAGTTGGGGGCAAAGGCTCTGTCGCGCTGTCGGGAGCCGGATCTCGATCTCGAACGGCCTCTCCTTGGGCGACTTTCCGGTGTGGGCCGGGTACTGGTCCCCCCCCCCCCCCCACCATCTTCGGGAGTGAGCGCGTCTTTTTCACTATACTCCCGACTGTCCCTGCTTTTCGCGAGCCGTCTCCTCGCCTTGACCACGTACGGAACCTTGTATCTTGCTTACATGCGCGATCAGCTGTAGGATGGGCTTCCCTGCAGATTTTGCATCTGGGTGAGCACTGGTGCGTGGTATTCGGGTTTTTCGTGCCACAAATCAGACAAAGTTTGACTTCCGGTCTCGGGTACACGTCGGCTCTGTGACCGAGTCTTCCGCACTCCCAGCGGAAGTCGAGTTGCTTCCGGTAGAGTGCGACTCTTACCGTTATGCTGTTAACGTAGACCCACGTCGGGACTCTGTTTCCTTCGTAGAGGGGAATTACTATAGTGGTGTTTCCGAGTCTCTTCTTGTAGGCGAGATTGGGGTTCCTCGTAGTGATCAGTGCCCGAGAGAGCTGATCTTGCGTATAACTGAGCGGGGCGTCCCTTATGATTCCCTTGACCATTTCTTCCGGCGCAGAGGCATACGCACTGATCGCGTGTTCCTTGTCCCCCACTCTAATTGAGCGGATCTTCGCTAACTTGCCTGCCATCTCCTGGTCGGGCGCGCTGGCAACCAGGATATTTTGACTGTAGTTGAGGCAAATCGTGATTGTTTCGTCCGCATTTATGTCGGCCGTTCTCCTGATCGTTTCGTCCAATGCCACCCCGCCCGCCGTGCGGAGGTTCAGGCCATTCCGCAACCTCATGATCACCTTGATGTCTCCTTTCGGCAGCCTCGGCATTTTACTCGTACGCAGGATTTCCTTCACAATGCCTCCTTGTCGGCCGCGCATCTGGGTCTCGCGCTGCGGGGACGGCTCGTCATCGCGGCGAGCTTTGCGTTTTTTCTTCCGTCGCGTAACTTCAATCCAGCCGTCGGCATCCGTCTCGGGCTCGGGTGAGTTTGTGACATTATCTCCATCCTTGTGCTCGTCCGGGGTGTCGTTGACCTGTTTCGACCTGTGACGTTGTTTCGTCCACCTCCATGATTGGAGATTCTCTGTGGGGCCCGCCGTGTGGGGTCCGCGAGGACTAGGCGCGGAGCGTGGCCTAGCTCGGCCGGAATGCCAGTAGGCCTAGAACTCTCCACACGTGTTGCCGAAGTAAATGTGGTCGTAAAAGCCCAAGAAATGCACGCTCACCGTGAAACTTGGTGTCTCCGGGTCCGCGCGATCGTTCGGGAGCCGATGGTTATAAAATTTTCGATGAAGGCAGTGAAAATCTTGCGGATTCATTCGAAAACAGGGGAGACGAGGTGAGGTGCATCCGCTTTCATCGGCGACTGCAGCGCCCTCCTCCTTTATCTAGGTGATGCTATGTTTTTTCTAGGTTGCTTCTAGGTCGTTGCTAGGCTTTAGCCACGGTTTGGCAAAGATACTTTGAAATTGTATCGCGATACGATACAAGACACTCGGGCAAGAAGTATTTCAAATACAGATACTAGATACCACAACGCTGATTGTATCCGATACGATACATTCAAATTGTATCTTAAGATATTTCGATACATTCGGAAATTTGTTATTATGTCTGTATATACGGTAATGGAGCACTAAACGCCCACGCACAAAAATGTTCGCTAGAAAATTTATTAACTGCGACCAATTCTATTTCATTTGAATGAAATGTCTGTTAGTATCTCACAAGAATTGTATTTCTTTCCGGAAATATATTACTTTCGTTCGGAAACAACTTGATGGGGTTGCATTAGCTGCTTAACATGGCAACCCTTTGTACACTTCGCTGATAGCCGTTTTTGCTTGTCACTTTTGTAATGGGGTATAGTCGCTGCTCTGCTTGCCGACCAGCTGGTGGGTTGCCATCTAATTACGAGAACTTCAATAAGAAGCCTCCGCACAATGGTGCAAATACCGCTGTGGAGTTCTACCTTGCCCGTAAACCCACGGTTTTTGCAATACCCCATCATCGGACAGGTGTACATCAGCAGGAACGCTGGTAGCGACATTCTTTGCGACGCACCGTGTTTACGTAGAGGACATAAAACTGCAATGACTTTTAAAATCTACTTATCTGCTGGCGAAAAGCGTTTGTTAGCGACGTACTCAGTAATGCGAGATCTTTTAACAATTTTTTTCTTCTATGAGAGAAGACCTGCAGCCCAGAAAACGTATCAGACGTATTCTATAGTTGCACAAAGCACCGCAAGACGCCGCCGCTATTCACACTATATTGCCATTTAGAGCTCCGAATAAGTAAACGGAGCTCGCTGATTAGTAACAGTAAAGATATTTAAGGAAGACTCAAAAAGAAAAATAAATATAAGGGTCATTCCACGCCAACTGTCCCAGCCGGGGCATTCGACAAAAATTAGTTCCGTCAAAAAAATCTGAGAAAATTACGCACATATAGGCAATTCATTGTTCTACAGTATTTTCCCAAAATATTTTGAGCGGCAAAAATTTTTCGGCCACGTGAGCGCCATTTGAACTTCTCAATATGCTGGAAAACCAGGTACGAAAGAAAAGTTCCCTATAAATGGACTGTTTCACACATTCATTCGAAACTTACTTTTTTGTGTTTTTAGAGCATCGCGCTTTTATTATAGGACAGTTTCTTAGAGTAGCTTTACATTTTCACTCCTTAGCGCTTAGGTAAAATTGAGTAAATCGCGGCGTATTCGGGAATTTTTTACAAAAGACGATTGCAGACCAAATACATCAATTATTTTTATACAATTCTCCATAAAACGTACTATCTCTTAAAATTTTTGTTTTGCCTGTGTGCGGCACACAGGCCCTAAAATAAAATCCTGAACTTGTAAAAAACGCTACATTGGTCTATGTTCGGACGTCTGTAGCACCCTAAGGTGGTCCAAGAAAAAATTAGCAGAAAAGCGCATACGATTGAGAATCATAACGACTTTGTCCACAGAAAGTTTAATCGAAGTAGTTTTTGTTTTAGTCAAGAAAAATTTTTTTGAAGTTTAGTCGTACCATTGCATTATTTTTCTATGGGGGCAATGCAAACCGACTGAATTTACTGCATAAAAAAAAGTAGTAGTGTATTCATAGCACATGGTTTTCAGTTCCTTTTGTTACTACTTTATAATGTATATTACATATCAAGGACATAATAAACAGAGGTAAAAATATAACAATACCATTGGCTTAAATGCCAAAATTCCTCGATAATGAATCGCGTTACTTATTGCATTGTTTACGCACACCGGAGGCGGCGGCAGCATCGCCGGACAAGTGCGCCACAAAAATAGGCTGTTGTGATCTTATAACAGCTGTAAAACAGTGCATGTTAGCAGACAGACAAATTCTACTTTAACCAAAATCTGCTGCCTGCAGCGGTCGAAATAAGGATGTGAAAAATAGCTTGGCATATCCCGTCCGTAGTGTCGCGGACGACGGACGCACCGCGTGAATACGCGGCGCGTCGTCGCATCATGCTCCGTTCGTTGCGGAATACATAGATGAACTCCATTTGGATCCGATATAAATGGCCACGCTCACGCCTCCTTTGTCCGGTTTACATAAACTTTGTGACCTAACTTATTTTGATGCCAATTGATTGTCAGAGCCGCATGAAATAAGTAACGCGATACATTATTGGGGAATTTTGGCATCTAAGCCAATGGTATTGTTATATTTTTACCTCTGTTTATTATCTTCTTGATATGCAATATACATTATAAACTACTAATAAAATGAACTTAAAACCGTGCGCTGCGAGTACACTACCTCTTTTTTAATGCAGTAAATTCAGTCAGTTTGTATTGCCCCCATAGCAAAATAATGCAATGGTGGGACTAAACTTCAAAAAAATTTTTCTTAGAAGAAGATTGCACGAAAATTATACAAGCGCTAATCACAAGCATTATCACTTACGGGACCCCATACGTGGACATGAAGAACAGTGAACGGATTAAAATAAACACTGTAATCAGAAAAGCCCACAAGATTGCCATGGGCCTGTCGCCCTCCACATCCACGGAAAAGTTGCTTAAGATGGGAGTGCACAACACATGGGAAGAGCTCGTGGAAGTGCACAATGTCAACCAGCTGGAAAGACTGCAGCTGACGAATACGGGTAGAGCCCTACTTCAAGATCTGGGTTATCAAGTCGAAGGTGGCATGCGCGTTCCTCACCGTATCCCGCACGAGATCAGAAACAACCTACACATAAGCAATATACCAAGAAACATGCATCCTGAGTACGACAAGGGAGGAAGACACGCTAGGATACAACTGCTAAAGGAAGCACTAAAACGCACCAACACCAATGAAGAAGACGTGAGGTACACGGACGCAGCGGCTTACATTACGAATGGCCGTTTTGCAATCAGCGTGGTCGACGAAAACGGCAAAGAACTGACAGCAACATCCATACGTGCCAAGGACGCAAGCACAGCGGAAGAGTTGGGCATAGCCCTAGCCATCGCTACATGCAAGAAGACAAGGGTTGCCGTGATCACGGATTCGCAAGAAGCGTGCAGAAGGTACATGAACGGAAGGATCGGAAAGGCAGCACTGCATGTATTAAAGAGCACGAAGGTGGAAGAAACCACCATTCTCTGGACACCGGGACACGAGTCTCTCGCGGGGAACCAGGCGGCGCACTCTGCGGCTCGAGATCATGCACGCCGAGCCATCTCCGACACGCAGAGAATACGTACCGACGGCTGTCACAACGAGGATGAACGCATACCGAAGAAGTATTCAGACATTTTGGCGCATTACAGGAAGCAGAGGAAGCGGTACCCGCCGGCACACAAGAGTCTGAGTAGTGAGCAAGCGGTGACCTGGAGAAGACTCCAGGGCGGAACTTACCCGCACGGAACATTGATGCACGCAATGTATCCAGGGACCTACAGGCGGCATTGCAAGTTTTGCCCACCGGACACGCGCAACACCCTGCGCCACATGGTGCTGGAGTGCACGAACAATCCGGACGTACCACCGTCATCACCCCCAAGCGAAAACGAAGAGGAAGGAGCGAATGCAGAGCAAGAATTAGAAGACCAGTGGGAGGCTCTGCTGGTGACGCAAGACCCTGCCAACCAGCTACGATTGGTGAACAGGGCTAGGGCGGCGGCAGCGAGCCATGGCTACCTGGACTGAGGAGGCCACCCACCTTAGGGCTGAAGTACAAAGAGCCTGGTCAAAAATAAAATTCCTTTCTCTCTCTCTTGACTAAACCAAAAACTACTTCGATTAAACTTTCTGTGGACGACGTTGTTATGATTCTCAATCGTATGCGCTTTTCTGCTTATTTTTTCTTGGACCACCTTAGGGTGCTGCAGACGTCTGAACATAGGCAGATGTAGCGTTTTTTCCAAGTTCACGATTTTATTAGAGGGCCTGTGCGCCGCACACAGACAAAACAAAAACTTTAGGAGATAGTAAGTTTTATGGAGAGTTCTATAAAAATAATTCATGTATTTGGTCTACAATCGTCTTTTGTAAAAAAATTCCAGAAAACGCTAAAATTTACTCAATTTTACCTAAGGGCTAAGGAGTGAAAAATATAAAGTTACTCCAACCTACTGTGCTATAATAAAAGCGCGATGCTCTAAAAACACAAAAAAGCAAGTTTCGAATGAATGCGTGAAACGGTCCATTTATAGCGAATTTTTCTTTCGTACCTGGTTTTCCACCATATCGAGAACTTCAAATGGCGCTCACGTGCCCGAAAAATTTTTGCCGCTCGAAATACCTTGGGAAAATACTGTAGAACTATTGTCTATATGTATGTAATTTTCTCAGATTTTTTTAGAGAAACTGATTTTTGTCGAGCACCCCGACTGGGACAGTTGGCGTGGAATGACCCATAACTAAGTAAAATAGAAAAGCGGTTCCGTATCAAACACAGTGAATAAGTATAGAAGCACGATACAGGCGGCACCCCCAATATTAATAATAATTGTTGCGTTTAACGTCCTAGAAACATATAGGATAATGACAGATGTCGCAGTGGAGGGCTCCGGAAATTTCGACCGCGTGGAGTTCTAAAACTTAAATACAAGCACACGAGCATCGAAATGCTGCCGCCGCGACCTACGGGTCAGCATTGAAGCACCATAATCACTAGAGCACCGCGGCGGGTAACCCCTGATAGCTATGATAATTAGGAATGTAAGGTATAAGACCACAGGAAATTCAGTGAGCATGTAAAATATCGTAAGCCGGCTCGTTGGGACGCTCATTAGAAAAACGGAGCATTCTGCATAACAATGTTTCTCCGATACCTTTGCTAACACTTTTGAGATGGCTGCTAATAATTTACGTTGTTATCATGAAAACTCAATTTCGTTATTTTACTAAGCAGTAGCGGAACTTTTGTTACTGTATACTCCAAGAACGCCCAGATTATTATATATTTTTTCTCGCCGTCGCCTTGGCATAACAGTAAACTTAAGTGGAGTATAAGTCTGTAAACAGTAGCAGAAATGATGCAGACACCTAAAAGTAAGAATAAAGAAGATAGCTTACCTTGCCAGCACGTTAAAGACATATTGCCGTAAGCAGACCCGCAGAAAGCAATACAGAGACGTAGATAATGTATGAGATGGAAAAGGACAGCTTAGAAAGAACTTGTGCTAACAATCAAATTTTGATTTTGAAAACTCATTGAATAAAAGAAAAATCGGCAGATCCCACGTACCGTGGGAATCGATGTTATGCGAAGCATGCGCGGGATGGTGACTGTGGCGTAATTTTTCACTTTGAGCGAAATGTTACGGAATGACGCTAGAGAAATGTGGAAGTGGTATGCGCAAACTCATATGTTGAAGAGTCGCATATGTGTTATATACCCAGTTTACAGTTGCGTAACGATGCCAACAGCAACATAGGTGTTGCCAACACCTGACGCAGTAAGCTGATACGTAGTGCATATATTCTTCAATACTGGATAGCGCGAATTCTAATAGGACAATGAAGGAACACAGATGCACAGGACAGGCGCTACTCGTAACTAAGCTTTATTCAGAAAAGTTTCGCTGGTTATATACACAGCCGAGTGGCACGAGCAGGCACATTGCACGTACGTTACAGTCACAGTTACAGTTGCGTTAGAGTTGTTATGCTTATACTTATCCGTTATGACTGAAAACGCACGAACGTTTCACGAACCTGTATGCTTGTATGGAAGGGGTCCTTGGCAGTTCTTGAATAAGGTCATAATCACCATGATCAAGGAGCACCAGCAGCTGGACAGGGCTTGTTATCGGATGCGTTCGTGATCGCGGCTACGAACGGTCTAACTGTAGTGAAATGCGAGGTTTAGTAGAGCTGGTTCAAACCGCAAATGGCTGTTTCTAAGTATTGATCTGTGGTGCCTCCTGTCCTGGACGTGGCATCGAGGTCTTGTGATGCCCTGTCCACATCCAAGCCGTCTTTTATGCCGTCTGAGAACCAGGCTTTGTTGGGTTTCATAAATCAATGCTGAAGTCACCGGTAATCATAAGGGACATGGTCCTCTCGGCGGAGTTATTGTAGGAAGCATTGACCCCTGTTTTTGCGTAATCCACGTGGTCGACGTTGCGGACCACGTGGACGAGTGGATGGTAGCCCTGCGTCTTCCAGGGGTGCTCTGTATTCAGTTCCCTAGCTTTTCTTGCGTCCGCCGCTGTGGTGTAGTGGTTACGGCGCTCGGCTGTTGACCCGAAGGTCGTGGGTTTATCCCGGCCGCGGCGGTCGCATTTCGATGGGGTCGAAATGCTAGAAGGCCGTGTACTGTACCATGTCAGTGCGAAGTTACCAGATGGTCAAAATTTCCGGAGCCCTTCACTACAGCGTCTCTCATAATCATATCGTGGTTTTGGGACGTAGAACCCCAACAGTCACTATTATTATCACTTTCTTTCCGTATCAGTGTGTATGTTCGCGGTTACTGCGTTGATTGAGACTATGTTATCACCTGAGGCACATACCCGCATAACATGAACTCTGGTATGCGGGTATGTGCAACACGTGACTGAGGGAAAGGATTTCATGACGTACGCAGCAGGCATTTTGCGTTGTTCACGTCATGACCAGTGAAACGTGTTCGTTATACACTCATCCTATGCTGTGGAAATTTTGGTATATTACATGACCTATGGAGATGACCTATGACCTATGGAGACGACCAGGAGAGCGCCCAGACGTAGGTGGCTAGATAGATAGATAGATAGATAGATAGATAGATAGATAGATAGATAGATAGATAGATAGATAGATAGATAGATAGATAGATAGATAGATAGATAGATAGATAGATAGATAGATAGATAGATAGATAGATAGATAGAAACGCCCAAAGTGCCGGAGGTTCGCTAAGAAATGCTTCGCATTTAAAAGAGAAAAGAAACCGTGAAAACAAAAGGTCGCATGGGTGTAGACGTTCGCGCGCTTGTCTGTCGAGACGACGCAGGCACCACCACGTGACTCTGCTCCCTTAATAGGGACGCTCAAAGCTCATAGCCTGCGCTCGGTGGAAAACTCTGGCGGAAATATAACATAATGTCACTATCTTTAGTTTAAATCTGGTGGTTTAGTGGGAGCATTATCAGCTTGAGGAGCCAAGTTCAACCAACGTTTATTGTTTCGCACCGTGGCGTTGCGATCGCGGTATCTTGTATCCTAAGATACACGCTACATTCTTCAATGTATGGGAAATACAGATACTGATACACGTTTTGTGAGACGTATCGCGATATAGATACAAGTTACCCAAAGAGTATCTAAGATAGTATCTAAGATATATACATGTATCTTAGATACTGCCCAGCACTGGCTTTAGCTAGGTGATGCTAGGTTGTTTCTAGGTTGCTTCTATGTTGTTGCTAGGCCTACACTTGGCACCATACACTTGATTTTCAGCTTATCGTGCTGAGACCGGATTTGTCTGTGCTCGGAGGCCGGCAAGGGTAAGTACGTCGCGCTGCCTCCAAGACATGGCACCACGCTGCGTGACCACGTATGGTGCCTCGCTGCCAGCGATGGCGCTTTTAGGACGGAGACACCTTTTCACCCGTCCCGCGCCGCCGCTTCTTCGCGGGGAGCCATGTTAGTTCGAAACTGTCAGTGTCAGGCGTAGTCCAGTGGCGAGCGCGGGGACGGGGGGGGGGGGGGGGAGGGGGCGGTGCACTAAACGCGTTGATTTTTAAGTTATTACGTCAGTTTTTTTACCCAACGCTACAACAGGCTTTTGCATTATGTCATTTGTGTTATTTATTTCATAATAGACATGAGATGCATTTCATGAGCATTCATGTCTTCACCTGTCGTTCATGTTCGCCGTACACGCATGTCACTTGATGTCCGTTATAATATATAGCAATGTAAAGAAATGGCCACTATGACATCGCGACGGCGTCTTGTCATGTATGGTATCAAGAAGGTGACAAAAGCGTGTCAGGCTATTCATGTCACAAGCTATAATTAATGTTGGTCATGTACTAATGTCACGTCATGAACACTTGGTATGCATCAATGTAATGAATGAAATGGCCACGAGAGCATATCATTATGTATATGACATCATTTACATCTCATGACCTGTAATTTATGTTTGTCATACATATCATATACCATGCCTATTGAGGTGCATAAGAAGTGAATGAAACGGCTGCGAAACACCAAGAGCATGTTATGCATGTCATCACGTACATGACATGCATGACATGATATTCATGTTGTGACCTGTGGTTTGTGTTCGCTATGCACCCACGTCATGGCCTGCCAATTTTCGTATATACCAGCCTAATGAAACTTATCAAAAGTTAATTCCGGCGGCGCATGCCCACTTGAGGAGTTTTTCACGACGGAACACAGCTTACCGATAGCTTAAACAGCTTCACCGTGAAGAGAGTGAAGAGAGCGCGTGCCGGTTCATGATGATGATAGCTTTTTGTACACGTTGTACACGCCAACGTTTTTACGGCCGGTTGCGGGATCGAATCCCGGCCGCGGCGGCTGCATTTTCGATGGAGGCGAAAATGTTTGAGGCCCGTGTACTTAGATTTAGGTGCACGTTAAAGAACCCCAGGTGGTCGAAATTTCCGGAGCCCTCCACAACGGCGTCTCTCATAATCATATCTTAGTTTTGGGACGTAAAACCCCAGATATTACTATTATTATTAAAGTTCTTACCGCCGGTCTAAACAGCTTCGCTGTTAAAATAGAAACGGACGTCATCCAGAGCAAGCTCCCCGACCCCAGTCCCCCCCATTTTCCCTAAATTAAGTTCTTTTACAGATAGAAAAGCTGCCAGTACAAAGTCACAGACCCCAATGATTAGATTGGAAGTGATTGCAGGAATAGGTCTCCTAGTGTAATCATAAAGAGACACTCAACACAGCGTTGACATCCTCTAATGTACACATTAATTACAGGAGCACGCTGTTGCATGGTGTACTTTAAATAAACATTCCAGGGATACAGCCCTTACAGCACTGAATGTATGGTTACCTTTATATTCGAATCACACTCAATAGTTGGCAATTTAATTTGTAGGCCTCCATTTAGCTGACTCGTTTCGTTGCACATATTAATAGCATCTTCACCTTGACGTATGTGTTAATTACTTCTAGTTGTTTCACGGAGTATGATTGTACTGATAATTATGCTCTCGTGTGAACTAAAATTCAGGGGTGCTAGATGACAAAAAAATTCAGCCAATTCCGCACCGTGCCATCTGTGCTGCTCCCTATGCCATCTGTAAAACTGTCGGACAGCCACGCTATCCCCCCTTTCGTCAGGCATTGCATATTGCTTCTAAGTTTTGGCAATGTTTTCACTTGTCTTCTTTGTTGTTTCTTTGTTCTTCAGGTTGCGCCATGTGGATCCAGCGCGACGATATGCTCATTCACGGCCATGCTTGAACGCTACTGCAGCGTTCCACAGAACCTCACTCTCGCGCCTCAGGTCACGTGACCTGCGTGACGCCTACTAAGTATGTGCAGCGCAAAAAAGGAAGACTATGGGAAGACGCATAAACGACATAGAATGGCGCTGATTCAGACTTGAGCACTTTACACACCCGCCTGCTGTGTCCTCAAGATGGATCGATGAAACCAAACAGGCCTCGTACTTCCGGAGGAATTACCTTTTGTTTGAGGCAGTATACAAGTATTCTTGACTGGTACGTAGAGCGTGGTAGTGATGGTGGGGATGAAAACATTATTTGTGCGATGGCCAAGAGGTAATTTTATTTTAATTAAAAAGCAGCGTTGTTGGCGGCCTTCAGGCTGCCGTCTGTGGCGTCCAGGCCGTGCCTAGCCGCGACGTTTTCCGCCCAAGTCACCAAGTTGGAGATCCGCCTGGTGCTAGACAAAGCAGCCTCCCACTGCTGGGGACTCCCTAGGTGGCAACCGGCAAGGGGAAGGTGTGCCGGGCATAAGAAGATATGGTCATAATTGGCGACGGAGCTGCCACTTAAGCGACAGGCCGGCGATTACGTCCCGGGGTGGAAGAGGGCAAGACGTGCGAGAGTAAAGAAGGTGTGGGCCTGAAGTTGGCGCCACAAAGAAGGAAACGAACAACACGACGCCGTGTTGCTCGTTTCCTTCTTTTTGTCCCTGTCTAGTGTTGAGCTGAAACCGAGTTCAAGATGAATAAGCACGCAATTAGTACGTAGTTCAAAATTACGCAGTTATATGTCGTTCGAACATGCCTATTCCGGTGTACTGGGAACAATATGTGTTAGGTTAGCTTTGGGTAACGCCAACTGGCCCAACTTGCCGTCTTGCGTGCTTACTGTCTCGGGTTTATGAGGAAAGCCCGCGAATTGTGAAAATAATACGTGACTACGCTCCCACCCACAAGTGCAAGCAGCACCATCAAATAAGCTTACTGCAAGCAACCGCTTTGCCTCTTGTCCGTTGCCAGACACAGCGTTCCGCATCTTGGCAAGGGTACAGGACTAGTGCCAACAACATGCGTCGCAATTTCGCAGATATTCCTTCCGCTCGATTGTAAGCCACTATCATGATTCTTATCTCAAGGCCCACTGTTCTTATTGATAATGCGGCCGAGGCCCTGTTCTGATTATGGCCGACTTTGTGAGACCACAGCGACGCGTTTCTTCTGTTGGGGGAGTGGCAGATAGGGCGATTCATATTTTTTTCTTTCTGCTTTTCCCCCTTGATACTGGCTACCTCCCAGTGAGGTTTCTTGAGGGCGCTGCTTTCTGATACCCACTAGGGGGCCTAGATGTGTGCGCCTACTCCGCTACAGGGTGAAGACACTGCTTTTGTGGGCGCCATCTTGGTTCAAACGTTCCCGTTTCGCTGGCACAGCGTGGCATGCAGCGATGGAGCGCTTTTAGTAAAATGAGCGGATGTTTGGCTCAGTTTATCCGTTCTCAGGGTAGGGCTTGCGCATATATTGTTAGTAACCAATAGGTTAGGCCTTTATTGTTAAACGCGAAGCATTTCATGGCAAATCAAGGGCTTTTGAACGCATCTATCTCTCTAACTGGCCGCCTAGGTCTTCGTGTTCTCGCGGCCGTTTGATTAACTTGATGTATGCCAAAACAGGCATGGCATGACAAGAGCGTATGACGAACACAACTGACTGGTCATAACATTAAAATCACGTCATGTGCGTCATAACATACATCGCCCGGTCATGATGCTCTAGAAGCCGTTTTATTACTTTAATGTATACCAAAATTAGCGTGGCATGACAAGAGCGTATGACGAACATAAATGACTGGTCATAACACGAAAATCATGTCATGCATGTCATGTACGCCATTACATACATGACCTCGTCATGGTGCTCTAGCGCTTGTCATGGTGCTCTAGGCGTCGAAGAGTTTTGGCGGGAAGTTTTGGCATGGCCTCGTGTTGTGGTTAGATTCACGATGGCATGTCTGAGCTTCGCGTTATTTTGGCGGGAACGGGTGTCTAACTTCACATGGATTTGTCAGTGATGCGTTGGCCGGGTCAATCCGGATGAGCTTAATCTGCGCTAATTCGAATTGGCTTAATCTGGCTACACTCAGTCATAAAACTGGCTAAGCAATATCAACTTACTCAAAATTAACTCGTTTAGGATTAGCTTAATCCGCATCGGCTTAATGTGGCCATACTCAGTCATCGAACTGGCTACGCAAGCTCAACTTACTCAAAATTGACTTGTTCATGATTATATTATTCCGGATTGGCTTAATTCGGCTTAATCTGGATTGGCTTAATCTGTCCATACTCAGTCAACAACTGGCTGGGCAATCTCAAGTTATTCAAAGTTGACTTGTTTACGATTACATTATTCCGGATTAGCTGAATACGGCTTAATACGGATAGGCCTAATGAGGCCATACTAAGTAAGTCATCCAACTGGCTAGGCAATCTCAACTTACTCAAAACAACTTGTTCAAGATTAGCTTAATCCGGGCTAATCTGAATTGGCCTAATGTGGCCATACTGAGTCATCCAACTAGCTAGGCATTTTCAACTTACTCAAAACTGACTTATTCAGGACTAGCTATTTCTAGATTACGTTAATCCGGCTTATCCGGATTAACTGAATCCAGTCGGGTGCAATCTACCTCATGGCTGGGTCTTGTCATCTGGGTTCGTTTTAGCGTAATTGAATTGAACACAACTTTATTCGGCCCTGTGAAGCGGTCCTGCGTGTGCGTTCCTGCGATTAGCGTAATTCAACATATACCACACTAAACCGGTATAATCTGGCTTAAGTGGTATCGGTCAATACTGATTGGCATGGACTAATGTTGAGTGGCTTGTACAAGCTGAATTGGGTCGGGATACACAGCTTAACTAGGCTTTTTAAAGCTTAACTTGGCATATTCCGGCAGATTTATCGGTATTGATTGGTATTGATCAGTATTGGCTGGTATCGATCAGTATTGACGGGCTTGACTAAACTTAATCAGCCTGAGCTATGGTTGACTTGTCTTAACTAGGCTTATCTAAGCTTAAATTGGCTTAAGTGGGCGCAGGCAACTTGGGCCGAATTTCTGTTGATTCCGCACGGCCTAACGAAAAGCATAACTGCTCCTCTGTAATAGCAGTTTCACATCATTATTATGCTGTGCAGATACAGCGAGACAAGTATTTAATTCGTGCATGAATTTGTCCAACAGCATGTTCACGGCCAGCGATCAAAATGCACGGTCTTACGCTGCGACAAGTCAACAACTAATCTCAAATATCTTGGCACTACTACTGTCTGTCGGATGCCAGCGGTCGCGTTTCACTTGCGCCTCCCACTTTTTTTCTTCTTTCGCGGTTACGAGGGAACCGAAACGTCCGTTGACCTTTCGCATGTGAAACAGTACACAGTGGCACACAGCAGCGTGTCATAGCGGTCAAAGAACTGATCTAATAACTTAAACACCAACGCGTTTGCAGCACCGTCCCCGCGCTAGCCGCTGCACTCCGCCTGATACTTTAGAACCAAAATGACTCCCGCGACGAAACGGTGGCGCGGAGTGGGTCACAAGGTGTATCTACCCCGGAAGCGGAGGCGCTAGCATCGAGACAACCTAATACCCGCTTCAGTATAGCCCTTTGTGCGTTTTCTCCCACATCACCCGTTGCAATTAGCGCAACGCTGAGTCACTCCTATCTTACCCAAGTCTTCGTAATCCCGAGAAAAATTCTTTTACTACGCTTTCAAAGGGCGGAAGTAGTGTTAAAATGGCGCTGAACTTCGACAAATTTTTCACGATAGGTTCTGAATTTTCCTCTTCTTCAGATAGAAAGAACCTACCAATCTAAATGTCGGATAATTTCCTCTTTTTCTGGTTTTTCATAGAGGCCATTTTAGCTTCCAGTCATCACGTGTTTTTGTAAATTTGCGAAATAACTTGACCGATAAATGCATCCAAACGCAATCCCCTGCGAAATTGCCACACTCATCCCTCAGCGTAATCGCGGGTATTCGTGCGTGGAAATATTTTTCTTGATATCATATAACTCTTGCCAAGTAGGCACACATTCAGGGACAACAGCCATACTCGGAAATTCCGACAGCCAAAGCAAGGACAGGCAAATGAGCAAATAAATGGTTGGTGCATGCGGTGAAGTAAGCTTTACAGGAACAGACCACAAGTGCTATGAAGGCTCACAAGAGGCGCAGGTGCAGGTGGTGTTCTACTGCTGGAAATGAGGTCCGCACAACTTTCCTCAGCACAACTTGTGAAGTGCTACTCTGTGCCACTTGTTTCGGTCGTTGCCATCACAAATACACGTTGATGCAAGCTCGAGATGGTGCCTTCATGAGACAGTGGGACAATCTTCTCCCACTTTTTGAAAACACTCTCATGAGTCAGTGGGACATATATGTCCCAGTTTTTTCAGTAAACTACTGGCTTGATTTTGATGAAATTTGTTTTATACTATTTCTTTCTAGCTTATATGAATACACCACAGCCGATTTCTATATGATCGTGTCAAAAATATAGGCAAACCCACAAAGGGTTAGTCAAGTTTCATTTTTTCAGATCCCGCGGGCTCTCTTTATCAATTCGAAAAAATGAGCACGCAATTATTACGTTGTTGAAAACAGCGCGGATAGATGTCATTTGAAAATCCCTAGATACGCATCTTGGACATTTTGATAATTGAGTGAGTAGTTGTCGAGTGACAAGCATAATTATGGCTAATTTATTAAACCTCATTAACGAAACACTTAGTACTGGATCAGGCCCGTAGCCAGGAATTTATTTCGGGGGGGGGGCACTTGCTCAAAGCCTTGACTATTTCAGAAAAACGCCTATTTTCATGATTTATTTTCGGTAAAACATCATGTATCATAAAAATTTCGGGGGGGCCCGGGCCTGTAGTGGGTACTTCAGTGTACTGGGAACAATATGCACTAGGTTTGCTTCGCGTAACGCCATTCCCCCTTTCTTTTTTTTAAATCGTGCTGCGTGATAGCTAGGGCATCCTGTGTATCAAGACATGAACCACCAGCGGATTCGCCTATTATTACCTCTACTACTAACTACGACGACGACGGTGGCACAGGGTAGAATATTTATTTATTTACTTATTTACTTACTTACCCTCAGGGTCAACAGACATTGCAGAGGGGAGTGGTAAAAATAATAACGAACAAGTTTGTAAGTACAAAGAAGCAATAGAATGTTCCTGATTATACAACAGATTATGGTAGGCAGAAAATACAAAGATAGCAAATATCAAAATGGCAAATAGGAAAATAGAAAATAGAAGGATACATTCTGGTAATAAATAAGAGCAAAGTTTCTCAATATACGATAAAACCCTGTTACTATTCAATACAATAGGTAAGAGTGCAATATTCTTATTTATACAATTACAAATATGGCGTATAAGATGAAAACTACTACAAGATAATAAAAGAATTGGTTAATACAGTCAAAATGTGTCATGATCTGAAATTTTTACAATCGATGCGGGAAGGCAATTCCAATAATTTGATGTGCGCGGTATGTATGATTGTCGAAATTTTACAGCAAAGACAGATTTGCTGTAAAACTATAATACAGCAATTACACACCCGGTAGCGGGGTGATTGAGAATAATTTAAACAACCTGGGGATCTTTAATAGGCACATCAAAGATAAGTCGCATTGACTTCATTGAAATGCGGCCGCAGTTCCCGTGAATCTAACCCAAGTGCTCCAGATTTGCAGGACACACACACACACACCCAACACACACACACACACACACACACACACACCACAACCACACACACACACACACACACACACACCACATATATATATATATATATATATATATATATATATATATATATATATATATATATATATATATATATATATATATATATATATATATAATTTTTTCTGCTACAATGATGGTTAACTCGTGTGTGCAATGCAGGTGTAAATTTACAGCAGTGTGTCAACATAGGTGTGGGCACGGGGGGAGGCAGGGGGGAGGGCAGCCTAACACTTTTATAATAACCTTTTTTTTTAGTATTCTGTAGCGAAAAGATTCTCCTTCCCGAGTTTTTTGTCGCATTGAGCAGTATGGCTATGTAAATTGAAGATTTTGTTTCATAAGCCTATTCATTGCTGGAGAATTTTCTGCTGATATTGCATTGTAAGGTATATTATCGTGTAAATTGCGCTGTCGTCCAGCTTCTGCATCATAGAACAATCGCTGGAAGATACCAGCGGCATTACTCAGACCAGGGGACACGTCGTAGAAGAGCAATTTGTTACACGATATCTGTAAGTATAGATAAGGCGAGTTCCGGAAGCTTGCAACCGCAGCGGTCACATGCATCCGGTTCACTCGCCGTCTTCTCTTTAGACTTTCGTCACGGCTATTTCGCCGTTGAAGCGACCTTCAGTCATTTTAAGGCGTTGTGAATAACGTGCGCAGCCTCGCATTTTTAAAAAAAACCTCAACGCGTGAGCGTCGACCGCCGAGTCGATAAGCGCCGCATAACGTAGCGCAGCGGCGAAATGAACGAGAATACGCGCAAGCATGGGCGTCGGCAGAGGGATGCACTAGCAACCTCCTCCCCAAGCCGCACCAACACATGCCGTCGACCCAAGCCAACCAGAGTTCCCCCGCGGCTTTGCAACACGGCTTTGCTGTCCCAAGACTATAGTGAACTAGAATATATATTCTAGTTCACTATACCCAAGACATAAACCTGCCGACGCCCATGCGCGCATGCGCGCGATGGTCAGTCCTGTGCAGCTGTCTTCTATACTAGGCGGTTCCGAGAACCGGACACCACCCCCTCTTCTTTTGAGCACCGTTATCACCATCCTTTGTTTCTTTCTTTTACAGCGAAAGCTGTTATGAGATCACAACAAGGGCCGTTTTTGGCGCCGTAGTTGTCCGCCGCCGCCGCCGGTGTCCGCAACCACTATCGCTCGAAATAAGAAAAAAATGCCCGGGATGGAACGAGGTTCGAACCTGGGCCCTCTGCGTTGGAGCCCAGTACTCTACCTCAGAGCCATGCGGTGCTTGAAAGTGCTTTGCAAAAATACCCTATACAGGCTTCATATCAGAAAGGAACCACATTAAGATATGTAATGTAGTGTGGTAGAAGAGTAAAATAACAACGAGGCGTCAGACAACGCGAATTCTGTAACCAGGCGTCACACAATGCGAATTGCACAACGAGTGGGTTGTTGAATGCTTCCAACCCATTACAAATGCCTATGCCATAATTCTTCATCGTCATCAGTCACACCATCAACAAAGTGCATATAATGCCTTACAGGTGCTTAGCGGGTACCAAGGTTCTCCGCAGAATGACGAAAAATTGCATGGTGGCTGCTTCCCTACTTCAGAAAAATTATGAAGATTTACAGCGTAGTGGGTTCCTCGCAAATGCACTTATATTGGTTGCCAAGCAAGCCCATAAGACTCCCATGATCCATTTCTTCAGGGTCTCATTAAAGTTAATTCCCTCTCTCTATCTCTTTCTCACGTTAGCGTATGTTATAAAGCGTGGTGGGAGTGTTAAATAACAACCGGGCGTCACAAAATGCGAAATACGTAACTAGTTGGTCGTTTAAAGCTGCCTACGCATTACGAAGGAATCAGACATAGTTCATCGTCATCGACCGTCGCATTAACAAAGTGCACAGATTGCCTTACAGATGGTACCTCGCTTCTCCGCAGAATGACGAATAATGTCGTGGTGGGTGCTTCCCAACTTGACAAAAATTATGATTTGTGGCGTAGTGGGTACGTTGCTAGTGTGCTTGTATTAGTAGCCACAAGGGAGTTTATAACGGGCTCTAGAAATGCCATTCTTCCAGCTTTCGCTGTGACTGTGCTGCGCTTTGCGCGCAGGCCTGGAGTTTTTTAGGGGCGTAGCTCCTCTTAGTCTAACCTTGTCACGTCTCCGTTGTCCGGCGTATCTCCCGGCAGCCGGCAGTAAACGGCAGTATCTCTCCGGTGGTGGTGGTGGTGGTGTGACCACCCTTACTGCACATGCGCATACCCTCTCCACTCCCCCTCACCATTCCCCGATGTCCTGTACCCCTCTCCCCTTTCCCTCTCCACTCACCCTCTCCCCTCCCCCTCCACTGCCCTTCTCCCCTCTCCCCTCCCCCTCTCCACTCTTCCTCAAAAACGCGGGCTATACATGCCGAAATTCTCTCCTGTGCAACGCCGCGATGAGCTCGAGCGCATGCGCGCCCCCCCCTCTCTCTCCTCTCCTACGCTGCCCCCCTCTCGCCCGCCTGTCGACCTCGTTCCCCGCTCGCCCTGTGAGAATTAACGGCCAGGCTAGATGGAAGGTACGACGCGCGTAGCGTCCCTCTTCGCGTTCCACGACGCGAGGTCGGTAGCATGCCCAACGAACGCCAACGGAACGCGATCGTGCAAGTGCTCCGGCTTCGCATCGCCTCATGGTCCCCTTTAGCGGGAGATGGTGTAATTTTTCTCACTCCTTCTATCTTTCTTCCCTTTATTTCTATCTATTTCCCTCTTCCTCTATCTGTCCAGGGGCGTAACCAAGGGGGGGAGTGCGTTCAACACCCCCCCCCCCCCCCGCACGCACGGGCAATGCCTCCTCTAGAAAGATGCCTGCGACGTGAGCCGAAGGGCTCGTTCCCGGCCCTCTCCTGTTCTCTCCTCCTCCGCTCCCCCAAACAGTGTCGGCTGCAAGCGCTCGCTGCGGCGGCCGCTTTAAACCTGTCAGCATCTGAGATTAAAGCACTGGCTACGGCCATCCCGGAGGCAATGCTTGCCGTTTCGGCCGAGCGCCGGCTGCGATGGCGTCACTTCCGAATCCAGCGGAAGTAGTAGCGTCGGCTGCGAGCGCTCCTTGCGGAGAAAGCACTGAACTACGAGGAACCTCCCGTCCCCATGGGAAAGCGTGCGACGTCGCAGGCATCTTTCTAGAGAAGCGCTGGCACGGGTCGCCCTTTTCGGAGGTGCACTGGGGGACGGGTGCGGAGCCGCGTTGCTTTTTGTTGTTGTTTGTTTTCTGACGTCATTTTCAAAAAGCATGCGGTTGCATGCTCTTTAAAGTCACCGTTTCTTTTTTTTTTCTTTTTCTCGCGCGGGTTGGGACAACACTGTGCGGTGCATGGACCCAACAGCGCCGTCAGACTGACACGGACACATTTGATCGCAGGTTTGATACCGACCACCGTGATACCGACATAGTCTGTGGTCTGAGGTGCTGCTGTATGGTCAGTTTTAATCGCGATTTGGCAAACCTCCGCGCCAAACTCGATCCGTATCGGCCCTGATCGCGATCAAAAGTGTCACCGGTGAAAGCAAGCTCGACGGCACGCAGAAGTTCGAGCCGTCGTGATGTCGGCCGTTATGACGGTGGCAATGATACACGGCAATGATATACGGTTTGTTGCCTTTGTTCCTGCAACATTGCTCGATCTGTTGTTCGCGTGCCTGCGACGCGCGGGTAAAGAATGGAGACGACATACGACCAGCCCGCCGGGCCACCGTTTCAGTGTTTTATACCAAAACAACCAAGTAGCTGTCAGGTGGAACGACGGCCAGCGTGATGTCTTATACGTACAACGCTTAATCCAGGATGCGGTCGACATTGGACACGTCCTCATTAACGTATTAACATCTTTAGCGCGCATTAACTAATACTCCGCTCACCTAGCCAACTCGTTCAGCACTTTCAATTCCAGAGTTCGTTACTGAACTCAGCGGACGTCTGGCCAGCGCTCAAGCGAGTCCAGTTTCCAAGACATTCTTCGGGAACACAGGAGGCTTATGTTCGAAATCGATCACAACAATAACTTTGGAAATATTACGTGCGCCTCCAACGACCTGCGTATCCACCGTCGAACAGCCATCACCACGATGGCTCGAACTGCGTGCCGTCAAGCTTGCTTTCACACCGTGCCATAATACCGGCGTCACACGGAGTACTTTTAATTGATCGCGATCGGTGCGGTACGGATCAAGATTGGCTCGAGGCTGGCCAAATCGCGATTAAAACTGACCATGCAGCAGCACCTCAGACGATGTCGTCATCAAACCTGCGATAAAATGTGCCCGTGTCATCCCGTCGGCGCTGTCGGGTCCATGCTCTGCAGTGTTGTCCCTACCCGCGCAAAAAAAGAAAGAAAACAAAAATTACTAGAAAAGATTGCAGCCGTTCCACGCGAAAAAAGAAAAAAATTAAAAAAAAAAAGAAAGGAAACGGAAGTGACGCCAGAAAACGAATAACAACAAAAAGGAACGTGACTCCGCCCCCGTACCTCAGTGCACCTCCGAAAAGGGAGACCCGTCGCGCACTATCTGCCTCGCGCACTATCTGCCCCCCTATCTGCCTCGCGGCGCAGCGGCGCCGACGCAGGCAGCGTCGCGAGGCAGCGTCGCGGCAGCGTCTTGATTGAAAAAACCGACCGCTCGCGCTGCACAGCCGTTCACTGACCACCCCGTATATATGGGCACTGGATTTTGACCTCCAAGGTAGTGCGTGTGTGCGATTTCTCCTGTGCGTGATTAAACAATGAAAATTCACAGCGTACATGTAAAGTTAAAGTGAGCTGCAAGTCGTCATAACTCTCATCGAACCTTTAGCATAAACGCGCCCGATCTCACGTCGGTGATGATGTACTGGGCAGAATTCACGGAAGATTCACGGTTTACCGATGAACCTCTGCAGCTTCGCCCACTCATCATAATTCACTCCGTGGATATGCTGTGATTTTTTTTGTCTGAATGCTGCCATCGAGTTATAAAGGTTAGTCAACTGATCACGCTTGCTATGAATGGGATGTGATATCATTTATCATCGGCGTGCAGAAAACAGAACAAAATGCGATAACGGAAGAAAAATGTGTTCCGTACGTTTCGCATAAGAGCCTGGCAGACGAAAGCTGCACCGGACTGTTCGCTGCGCGCATTCTCGTTCATTTCTACGCTGCGCTCCGTTATACGGCGCTTATCGACTCAGCGGTAGACACTCGCGCGTTCAGGCTTAAACAATGGTAAGGTCTACGAACGTTTTTACAAAGAGCGTGAAAAAGAAAAAAAAGAACGTCCTGATACTGGGCTGTTCTTTTGTGCTCTCATGAGTGGAATTACGTTGGTGACGTTTGCAGCTGCATTATAAGTACAGCAAAGCCGGCCTAAGTACACGCGAGGCATTTAGTTTCGCAGATGTGGCAGTTCCGTGCCTGTAGATAGCATGTGATCTCGTGATTGCGTCAAAATTTCCGGAGCCCTCCACTACGGCGTCCCTCATAATCATAACGTGATTTTGGGAGGTATGAGCCATTTGGGACGTAATGAGCCGTATGTATACATGTTCAAGTGAGATCTAACTGCGCTATTTTCAACAGCATAATAATATCGTGCTAATATTTTCCGGGTTGATAAACAAAGCCCGCGAAATGTGAAAAATAGCACGTGACTAAGCTCCCACACGGAAAAGAACCCAGCGACATGTTGTCCACTGCTAGAGACCGCGTTCCGCACTTTGGCAAGGGTACAGGACGAGCGCGAACAACATACGCCGCAATTTTGAAGGGATGCCTACCGCGCGATTGTTCGCCACTGTCATTATCCATATCTCACGGCCGATTGTTCTCATTGACAACGCACTGGAGAGCTGTTGTATTTGCGGTCCAACTCTTTATGAACCGGGATAAATGGTTTCGCAATTAGTACGTTGTTGAAAATAGCGCAGTTATATCTCATTTAAACATGCTTACGTGTGGCTCATTGACATTTTCATAATCAGGTGAGTATTTGCCGAGTTGGTTGGTAACAACTTTATTGGTAGTCCTGCAGAGCTTTCGCCGACCGGGCCTCCCACGTGGGGACGTCGCGGCCTTGCCTCACCGCCGCCTCGCGGGCTTACTGGAAAGCCCAAAGTTGGTCGGCGAGGCTGGGGCTGCGCAAATATAATGATGAACAATTAACCAAACCTTGTCAACAAAATAATCAGTAGTTGCTACTGCAGTCTACTCGGAATATTATGTACTAGGTTTGCTTGCCTAGTCCAGCGGATAGCTGGCTTTATTCTCACCCGCACCATCAACGTTTCATTGGCTGAAATTATTATTATTATTATTATTATTATTATTATTATTATTATTATTATTATTATTATTATTATTATTATTATTATTATTATTATTATTATTAAATGTAATCGTACTTGGCGGCATGAATAAGGAGAAAGCGATAACTCAACAGATATATGTCGATGCAGCACGGCAACACGCCACGCACTATGTAATGTTCATCGGCCGACAGCGGTGTTTATTTACAAATACTGCTGTATCTATTTCGAGACATAGCAGGAGTGAGTACACATTTTAGCACAACAACAAAAGAACAAACGTTAAGATCTTACAAACCAGACTAACAGGTGATATGGTTTGGTAGTTGCTCAACGAACTCTTCATAAGGCAATGCACAAAGTGAACCATCCAAGCTGTTCCAAATTTCAACTGTTAGTGGAAAAAACAAAAGTTTTAAACAGTCAATGTGTGTCCTGAAAGGAATAACCTTTAGTCTGTAGGTTTTTCTAGTGGCACGTGCTCTAGGAGATATAAAAGAGAACGGCATGGCAAGATTTGCCTGCCTGAAAGAGAATGGATTCCGGGTCTCATCTTTCACGGCAGCCACACAACAACCTGGTGAAACTGCTGCAGAGAAGTGGGGCAATGCTGGTGTATCAGTATCTCCCCTGCGCATTGCGAAGTTGTCGGTGTCGCCTGGGTGTCGGTACCAGTGTGGTTGGGAGTAAACCGCCGGTGCTAATAGGAAAGACACCATTGTTGCTCTTTGATCCTCTTGTCGCAATTACTTACCGGAGAGCAAATTCTGTGATGTTCGCGGCACAGTCGGCTGAGATGCGAGCGCGGCTGAGGCGGTTGGCCATGCCCTACGGTAACTGTGCGCCACTGAAGTAACCTTAATTTGCGCAGGAAGTCACAGTAGTGCTAGATGCTTTACCGCGCACGTTGCGCTTTGTAAAATGTACGATTTATGGATTACTTTGTTCTAGCAGGAATTTTTTTTCCTCGACTAAAAACTGCGGCTGATGTTTGCGTTTAGGTTGTAGCCCAACTAACAACCCCTGAGCTAATTTAAAATTATATAACGTATGAAATCATCGGAATCAAGCATTCATCTCGTTCTGAAATCCACTTGGTTGCTTTTTCGAGGCAAAAAACAAAAAGAAAAAAAGCCTGCTAAACACGTCAAATGTGAAATACACATGCTCGCGCTCCGTTCCTCCAGCGCTTCCAAGCGAACTATGGTGGATACACGCCTGCATTCGTTTGTCGCCGCGTAGTAAGGGCTTCGATATGTCAAACGGTACCATAGGCTTCGCGACCAAAGTGACGCCGATATAAGCGGCTATCTCATGACGCGCATGGGAGCAGATGGCGCGCCTTATCGGTTTCCCTTCTGCCACGTGGAACACGATAACCGCCACCCGAACGCCCGACGGCTTGTTGACCGATTGCACTCTTGAGTGCTGCAAGATAACAGGGCTCCAGCGCTGCGTCAAGTGTTTTTCTCTGTTTGTATTTCCCGTGCTCTTTGCAAGGCGAACAAAAAAGGACCACGTGGGACGTATCGCGCAGAAAAAAAAATTCGGTCTGTGCTTTCTGGAGGTGTTCTAAAGCTCTTCCTCGTCCGTCGCCTTTGATCCTGTACTCTCAGTTCTTTGAGCAAATTCGCTCTACAACTCTGCATGTGTACTTTGGGTGTTCAGCCAATAACTAAAATGTTAGTGAATTAAACACAATTACTGAGTTAAGGGGAAAATAACAAATATTTTGAGTAACTCTAGGTAAGCGCGAATGTTATTCGTTCGGTTCAATTCGCTTCCTATGGGCCTTTCAATTTCAAATACGCGCCACGGTTATCTAGTGGTTACGTGCTCGCCTGCTGACCCAAAGTCCGCGGGATCGAATCCCAGACGAGGCCGCTGCATTACGGTGGAGGCAAGGGCGCAAGAGTATCAGAAAACATGGCTGATCGCTCCGTCGTAGGAATCGGTATAACGCAAAAGTAAAACGTGTCTTCACAGAGGTAGTTGAGCGTTTATAGTGCATTGACATATGAGAGCTTGTGCAATGTCTATTAGCGTTTGGCAGCTATAGAACCGTCAAACACAAAGAAGGAAGCACGAAACGAACGCACAAGTGTACTCAGGACGAGCGCGAACTGTCACCGCTGTTACTTTTTACTGCAAAAGCTCTTATGAGATCATTTCAACGGCCGTTTTTGGCGCCGTAGTTGTCCGCCGCCGCCGCAGCCGCCGCCGCCGCCGGTGTCCGTAACCGCTATCGCACGAAATAAGAAAAAAAGAGGAAAAAAGAAAAAATTTCCAGGATAGAACGAGGTTCGAACCTGGGCCCTCTGCGTGGGAGCCCAGTGCTCTACCTCAGGGCCATGCCGGTGCTTGAAGCTTAACTGCAAAAAGACCCCATACAGGCTTCATGTCGGGAAGGAACCATATTAACATATTTAATGAAGTGTGGTAGAAGAGGTAAATAACAACCAGGCGTCACTCAACGCGCATTCTGTAACCACGCGTCACACAATGCGAATTGCGCAACGAGTGGGTTGTTGAATGCTTCCAACCCATTACAAAGGGATCTGCCACAATTCTTCATCTTCATTAACCACAGCATCAGCAAAGTGCACATAATGCCTTACATGTGTTTAGGAGGTACCACGGTTCTGCGCAGAATGACGAAAAATTGCATAGTGGCTGCTTCCCTACTTCACAAAAATTATGATTTATAGCGTAGTGGGTTCCTCGCAAGCGCACTTCTATTGGTTGCCAAGGAAGCCCATAAGGTTCCCATGATCCATTTCCTCAGGGTCTCAATAAAGTTAATTCCCTCTCTCTATCTCTTTCTCACGTTAGCGTATGTTATAAAGCGTGGTGGGAGAGTGAAATAACGACCGGGCGTCACACAATGCGAATTACGTAATCAGTCGGTCCTTTAAAGCTTCCAACCCATTACCAAAGGCTCAGTCATAATTCTGCATCGTCATCAGCCGTCGCATCAAGAAACTGCACATAATGCCTCACAGATGGTACCTCGCTTCTCCGCAGAATGACGAGTAATGTTGTGGTGGGTGCTTCCCAACTTCACAAAAATTATGATTTGTGGCGTATTGGGTGTGGAGTAGTGGGTGTGGCGTATTGGGTACGTTGCTAGCGTAGTTGTATTAGTAGCCACGAGAGAGTGTATAACGGGCTCCAGAAATGCCGCTCTTCGAGCTTTCGCTGTGACTGTGCTGCGCTTTCCGCGCAGGCCTGGCGTTTTTTTTTTGTGTGTGTTTGAGCAGCGCGCTCCTTTCGGAAACGCGGACGCTGCAGCCAGCGAAATGACCTTCGTGCGCTCTGGAACTTCAACGCAACCTTTGCGGTGAACGCACGAGACGTACAAACCGCCCCCATTACAAGATAAGTGCGCGCGCAAGTGCGACCACGCCCTGCAGGGCAAAGTACTGGTAGGAGGCGCGCACGCATCGCAACGAGCGGAGCGACGACCTTTAAAGCGCGCCCTTCGCGCCCATCGCGCACCTAGCTGGTGATAACAAGAACACGTTAAAGTGTCACCAAAGTCTGAGAACCACTAGCGGTAAATGGTGTATCTAAATAGCTCGCCGTTAGTGTGCTCGAGAACGTACGCCTTGTGGCCGAGTCCAATAAAGAAAAAAAACAGCCTTGTGGCTGAGTCGTTTAGCGCCGCGCGTTGTGGCGCTAGCGGTCGTTGGTTCGAATCCCAGTGGCGGAACTTTTTGTTCTAGTTTTTTCTTTGTCATCTCTTAGTGAACATTTTACAACGTCCTATCCGTGACGGAAATACGCCAGTGAAGTCTTGGTGGACCCCGGCATAAAACCCATTCAAGTTAAAAAAGTGCTCGGCATCCCCATGGAAGCCAGCATGGAGAATATTATACAGCTGGAAGTCCACAACACCTTCGATGAGGTTGCCGAGAGGTGGATTCTGGATGCACTCGGCTGTAACCCCACTGCCGTCTGGTAGAGATGGCGCGCGCGATGTGGACACGTGGGAGGTCATCACGGTCTTGCCGTCCCCCGCGACGTGCACGCACAACACAATGTAGGCAGACGAAGGGTCAGGGCGGCCGCGCTTCTAAAATCCGTCGCCGGTGATCCGCGATCGGTCGCGTTCGTCGACGCCGCCCAATACGGTTTGTTCCACTGGTTCGTGGCGGGAGTGGTAGATCACAGGGCCTTAACGCCGCGTCGGTGCGGGGCTCGGCGCCGGCACTGGCAGAACAGGTCGCGGTGGCCCTCGCCCTACGGGACGGGAGCAGGCCACAGGTCTACACTGATTCCCGGGCGGCGGTAAAACCTGCGCCTCGGGTTCGGCCTCGAGGGGGGCGGCCGCCCTGCTTTGTGGCAAGAGCATCATCCCTTTGTTCCCGGCCCACATGGGGCCTCGGGTCTCCCCCGTCGTTCCCAACGCCAAGGAAATGGCTCACACCCACGCGCGCGAACTCACCCACCGCTGCTCGCGGGCGCGGACGTGGGGGCCCACACGTTCAACGAGGCTACGAAGCACTATAAGCTCTGCAAGAAGGTCTATTTCCCGCGCCACACCAAGTTCTCCAGGGCACAGTGTTCTACACTTCGTGTGCTGCAGACTGGGTCCTATCCGAGCCTAGCCAAGGTCAGCAGGTACGCGGACTCGTTCGAGCCCGATTGTCCGGATTGCGGAGATTCCTTCTGCACTTTAGAGCACATGCTCTGGCGGTGTCCCTCGCTACGGAACCGTGATCATCTAAACAAGGAAGAAGAGTGGGAGGAGGCACTCAAGAGCTCCGACCACGACGCTCAGCTATGGGCCGTCCAGAGGGCCCGGGAAGCATGGTCAGAACGGCCTGCCCGTCTCGACCTGGGAGCTGCCCGCAGCGGCTCCTCACCCTTAAGTGGGCTTTCCGAGTCACCTCTCAGGACCCTAATCAAGTTCATTGTCTGTCTGTCTCCATTACGGTGTCTCTCATAATCATCCTCGTTTTAGGAACTCAAGCCCTAACAATTATTATTTTGATCTGCTACCGGGAGTGGAGGCATTGAAAGCTTTCTACACCTCACGCGGTTGAGCATTGTCTCCGGACCACCGGAAGTATCAACATATCGTAACTCGGCGAGCTGCTACCTGATCAACAACTCAAGAGAAGACCCCTAGCAGGTACGTACTACAGAAATTGGGCAAACCCCACTGAACACCACTGGCCAGCTAAAGATAAACAAAAAAGTGAAAAAGAACAAATGAACAAAAAAGTAAACGGAAAAATTTACATAATTGTATAAATGTGTAAATTGATACATGAATAAATGAAATAAGTAAAAAAAAAGTAAAGAAGCAACCAGATGTGTAAATGAACAAATAAATTCTTGTGCGCTGCACTTATGGCCCACACAAATCGAGGTGGAATTGCTTTAAAGGGAACTCTGGGGTTTTTTCGATATTCACCGATTTCAATTAAACTTTCAACATATGTTCTCTTCGGTACCCTCATGATATGTGCCAAATTATACAACCGTAAGTCATTTAGTTTTTTAGAAAACGAATTTTAAATTTGGTAGCCAATTCAGGAATGACGCGTGTCAAAGCGGGCCACCCTGTGTATGTGACGTAACGTGCCTACTCTTTTCCGACCCCGCCTCGCCCAGCAGACGGTTGCAGCGCGCGCTTTCTTCTACGAGGCGGCGACGACGCGAGCAAAGTTCGGCTTTGTTAGCTGCATAGCGCCTTAATCGTCATTGACATCGGGTCTTACAGTCAGCACGCACAATACTGAGCAACGAGGAGATCGATGCGAGGCACGTGAGCTACTTCATGCGCCGCCGGGTAGAAATGAAAAGGCGATGCTTCTGCGCTCATATAGTAGCTGCAATCATCGCTGAACTCTTCACTGGTCAGTTGAGACGGGCAGGCACAGCTTGATTCCGCGTCGGATGACATCGACTGCTTGCTTTTCGCGTGATAGAAGTGCGTGTGCTACGTTTACACCCTGGCCAGTCGTGGCGGCGGGTAGCGCACTTCGTGACGTCATAGCATACCTAGCTTAGCTCCCTGTTTCGGTTTCGACTCATCGTCTATTGCTTATTTAAAATTATTGACTAGTCTCTCAGTAAAAGGAGCCATCCTTGCTGTTACAGGACTGTTAATACTATTTGAAAACGGCATTATCTCAATATGGCCGAAAATGCACCGGAGTTCCCCTTTGAAGCAGCATACACAAAACTCAAAATTAATAAACAAATAGATATAGAAATAAATTAAATAAACAAACACACAGCTTCGCTGGTCATCCGCCGTCATAGAGTGGAATGGCTTATGAGCTGTTTTTTCTTTCACACATAACCTATTTCCCTGTCATGCTATCGTCACCTTTCTCTATTTTTCTCCATCTCTGATTCCAGAAAATTTTGTGCCCTTGGGGACAGCATGGTCGCGTGTCTGATTCATACCCCCGTCATCGTCAGTATAGTGGCCAGTATCTCCGGATGCCACCTGGGAGGCCGGGCACTTGATTACCCTCTTTAACCTATTTTTTCCGTATTTTAACAGAGGAGCTGTTTAGCTTCCCCAATTTCCATGGGCGACCACCGAAAACTCGGAGGGTATATATATGCGCCAAAGAAAGCAGATATGCGCCGAGTAACTCCTTGTATAGCACAGCCATATATACTATAGTATAGCAAGAATGTGAGAAAGGGAAGTGAGGGTGACTAGAAGTGATGTGTGGCGATGAGGAAGGAAAGGAAGAGGCGAGAGGTTAAAGCATGGCATATCCATGTGTAGTATAGTTTACTATGTGCCAAGCAGCTCCTAGCATAACATAGCCATGCATAGTACAGTATAGCGGGGGGGGGGGGGGGCATTGGAGTTAGGGTGAGAAAGAAGAAAAGCAGTCTGGTAGACGGTGTGCGGCTTTTTCGCGCCATGGTAGCTGAAGAAGACGTGTTCGCAACGGCCTCGGAAGCCCTCAAGACAGCTGAGTGAGCCCTCAAGGTTTTTGTCTAAGGGTCGGGCGGATCTAAATAGTAGTGGTTGGAAGGTGATTTACTGTTTTATCGGCTGCTAGCACAACTGATGTCGACAACTTCTCCTGGTGATGGCCCGGGGCGGTCTCCGCCTTGGTCAGCCACTCTCTCACCTGATCAAATGCCACTTGAAGCGTTTTTTCACAGTGGTGTGAGCAGTATTCCTGTAGCGATAGTGCCCCTGCACGGAGGATCCATTCGGCTTACCAACCCGAAAGCGGTGCAGGCGGAACTACAGGCGGCCACGCGCCACTATCTTCACATTACTGATGTCCGGCAGTTTGGCAAAGGTGGGATTGTCTGCCGATCGCCGGACCAGGCTTGTGTGTATGATCTTCTAATATGCTCGTCATTTGGATCAATGCAAGTGAGTGCTTTCATCCCGCCGCACCTTGCCTGCACCAAGGGAATTGTTTGCGGAGTATAAGCTACGTTAAGCCCAGCAGAGACACTTGAGAAGCTTTCCACAGCTGGTGCGATAGCAATTTACCGGTGCAACAGAATGGTCGACAACAAACGAGTGCCAACAGAGTCGGTGATTGCCACGTTTGCAGGTACATCATGCCCTTCGGAAAGCAAAGTGTGGCCGCTGATTTTTAGAGTAGATCCGCTTGCCTCACGTCCATTACAATGTCGCAACTGCTGGCGATATGGACAGTTTGGGAGGTTGCAAATCTGGCATGCGATGCTGTATTGTGTGGAGATAGTCACTCCCCGAACGACTGCACTGCTCAGTCGCACAGGTGTTGCCTGTGTGGAGGTGCTCACAAAGCTGATGAACCCAACTGTCCAGCTAGAGCGCAGGAAATCCGAGTCTTAGATATTATGGATAAAAGGCGGTGCTCACGAAGAGAGGCTATTTCAGCTGTAAAGGAAAGAGAACATGGATATGCTAGCGTAACTTCACGACACCAGGCGATGACTGATGCAAATATTTCGCAAGTGATAGCAGAAGCTGTAGAAAAAGCTATGGCCAAAATGATGGAAAGAGTCGTAGAAAGTGTGACGGAATGCCTTAGTGGATTATTAGCATCTCAAATGGGACTAATGGCTCAAGCGGGGACTATTCAGTCAGCGGGTCTCAACCGAAACGCTCTTTCCTCGCAAGTTGATGGTTTAAATACGACTCCATCTCATGAAGGCCCTATTTCAAGCTTTCCTACAAAAAGCGGTAGCTGTCTGGGCTCGCAGGCCTACACAGCAGATTCACAGGAAAACGCAAGCATGGATGTTGACTCGCGCGTACAGAAACGAAGGGCTTCTCCCCTAAATGCGACTGATACTATTCCCAGCTCGAAATCAAAGAAAATTTTCTCGCAGGTTAAGGCAACAGCTAATATTTTGGAAGAGGCAGTAGCCTCTGCGGTGCTTTCACCACCGGAAGGTAGATGAAAGTGCTGCAGTGGAACTGCCGATCAGTATTTGCTGCTTCTACAGATTTAAACGTTTTAGTTTCCCAGATTTATCCGGATGAAATCCTACTACAAGAAACTTGGTTATCTCCTGACAAATTCTACAGTTTGTGTAATTACCGATCATGTCGATTAGATCGTCCATTCGGAGGTGGTGGTTTGCTTACCTTTGTATCGAACATATTTTGTCACAGAGCACAAATATCATTTCAGCTAATGTCTGCAGAAAATAAAATTTTGGCGGTAGAATTAACTCTTCCAGGAGGTTTTACATTTTCATTGGTTAATGCTTCTTTTGCTTTGGGTGTGCTGGATACACGGACATTAGATTCAATTCTTCTAAGTTGTGGAAAAAAGATCGTACTAGCTGGAGATTTCAACTCTCATCATATATCATGGGGATTCAAAACAGACCAATGTGGAAAGCGTCTATGGGACTGGGCGGCATCCAATCAGTTCAGTTGCCATAACACGGGATCCTTAACGTTTCTGCGGGGTCAGTTTAGATCGGTATTGGATCTTACGTTTTCGGGTCCAGGACTTTCGGTAGTATCTTGGGAGACATTTGAGGCTGGGACCAGCAGCGATCACATTCCAGTGGTATTCGAGATCAATTGCTCACAGTACTCTGCGCAAGTTAACGTTCGTTCATTTATTGATCATAAAAGATTTAAAATGAATTTGCAGAAATCTTTTATTCCTTTAGCTGAGAATCCGCGCAGCGCGCGTCATATTTGCGCTATTCTCGACTCCTCTCGAAAGAAATCGGAGTTCGAAATACAGGGAACGAAAGACCCTACTTCTAGAAATTGGTGGAATGACTACTGCTCGAGGGATTATAAGCGACGGAAAGCAGCGTGGAAGCAGCTCATGCACAATCAGTTTCCTAGAAACTGGAAAAACTACAAGTTTATTGCAGGGACATTCAAACGAACAGTAGCGAGAGCAAAGGACGAATACAATGTTCGCCATTTTGAATTTCTGTCAAGGTCTAAAAATAAGAGCGCGCTGTTCCAGTATTTAAGATCAAATTAATTCCGCCTTCCTTAAATATAGAATCAATTGTGCTAACTACCCGAGAAATAGAAGACTCTCTAGATGTAATTGCCAGAGGTTTGGAGGTTAGATTTTCTTCCTGCATTCCTTCAACTTTTGTGCGACAAGACAGTCCCGAGTATGGTGAGGAGTTGTCATTGACTGAGTTATCCTCAGTGGTATCAGGTTTACCAGCGGCAGCCCCAGGTCCTGATGGCATCATTACAAAGATGCTGAAAATTTTCTTCGATGTCGCTCCTAATGTTTTATTGGATACCATAAATTATTCGATTAGAAACACTTGGATTCCTTCAGTGTGGAAAGTAGCGAAGGTGATTCCCCTGCTTAAAGATAACAATAAAGGGTATGCTCTTGACAACAATCGACCGATTTCGTTAACATCCAATTTTGTCAAATTAATTGAGAGATTATTACACGCACGGATTACCAAATTTGTGACCGCTAAAGGATTATTGAGTCCCTGTGAAATTGGATTTAGACCAGGGATGTGAATATGGTGTGCACACGTTGATTTGGAAGTAGAATGAGTAGAATCCAGCTGGCACAGCGTCAGAAACAGTACGCAGCACTATAGTTACTTTAGATATCCACTGTACGATATACGTCTGAGACGTTTCTGGGATGCATTATAGTGTTCTTGTTCAGGAAAAATTGTTAAAAAATTGCATGTTAGTAAATATATTGCTAACAAACTCTTTACGCCAGCAGATAAGGAGAATATGACCAATCACAGCAGTTTTATGTCTTCTACGTATACAGAATGCGTCACGAAAGATGTCGCTACCAATGTTGTTGCTGCTCAACACCTGCCCAGTGATCCGGTATTCCGTGAATGGTAATATGGTTACGCACAAGGTAAAACTCACCAGCGGTTACTGCACCGTCGTGCGGAGTGTTATTCAAGTGCTTGCAACTAGATTAGAACCCGCTACTTGATCATGAAACAGAGCAGCGACTCCGATAAATTACAAAAGAAGCCAGCGAAAATCGCTGACAGCGTAGCGTATAAAGAGCTGCGTTGTTAAGCAGCTGAAGCAGCCCCTACAAGTATGTTCGGAATGAAACTAATACATCTTCAGCAAGAAATACAGAGCGTTCGCGATACTAACACACATTTTATTCAAATTAAACAAAGTTGGTTGCAGGTAAAGGGGTGCTGGCGCAAAAACGTTCGTCAAGGTCTTTTTTTGCTGCAATATATTGCTGGGGCCCTATTAGTTATATAACACGGCACATTGCTTGCTGCAGCACGCGACAGGTAATTAATGACAGTCTGTTTATTACGGACCAGTCTCTGCTTCACATTGGGAGAGCTCCGAATACCACAATCCGCCGGGTGCAACTGAACCCATCTAGTGCGTGAAACGGTACACACAACTGTGACGCTGCTCGCGTGTTTCCGTTGCCGCATGTGCTGCGTGATTTTGTTACCGTCATCGTCGTCGTCCTCTTTATTATAGTCGTATGGTGGCAACGACTTTTTAGGCTTTCTTGAGGCTCGTGGAGGGCACGGATTCGCGAGCAGCCACCGAATATAGTAACCTGCCGACACAAGCGCTGCAATGGCGACTATGACGTACGTCCTCGTTCTAGCTGCGCCAGCTCGGAGCTCGGCAGCAGCGGTGACGTCTCGGAAGTTGGAGGTCACCTTGAGGTTACATTAGATGATGTCAATGTCGCGAAATGCTGCGTGTAGCGCTGATCGCGCACGGGAACTTCAAAACTCATATAAATTACATTCCAAGCAATATTCCATGTTGATAATTAGTAGATGACATCGCATGTTCGCGGAAATAGATCCCACACGCTATGTATGAATGGATGAAATTTTTTTATTGTGGTGCTATCAGTTGTGATATCTCGTGTCATACCCCTTAAAAAAATTTTCGAGCAAAAACATTTTTGTGCACGCCGTTTTCTGCTACATTCTATAGTTATATAATAAGGAACTTCCGAATGCATCGCAGTATCTTAAGGTACAATTGAAAAGTATCGTATTGGGTACAATAATTATGCTAGTACCTTCTATCTGTGTCTCAAATACGTCTTGTCCAACTATCTTATATCGTATCGCAATACAATTTTAAAATATCTTCGACCACCCCTGGTTTGCCCACACCAAACAGGCGGCATAAAAAGGTGCGCCATTTGCACAAACACCCAGCAGCACGCAGTGTCTTTTAATGTTGTGACGCTTGCACTTGAGGAGTCGCCATGTTGCAACTCGACTTAGGAAAGCCCTTTGTAGAGGGTCGCACGAAGTGCTCTTTCTAATACTTGATCATGGAAGCGTTGGTGATGCTATTACGCAAGCCATTGAAATGACCTGCCGGGACTGTACTATACAGGCTATATTTTATGAAACCTTAAGAAAGAATTCCAGTTAAGTCAAGTGTGCGGGAAGAATGTCCTCGAAGACCTCTGCTTTTTGCATTATACTATGAGCTTTTTTGCATGGCTGTCATCCCTAACAAAAATATTAGAGGGTTCATATTGCAAACGACCGAAGTAACGGTATGAGCCTACACGGACAACAATCACGTTTTTTTTTTTTTGTGATGATCGAGAAAAGGTTCAGGATGTTGTTCCAGTCACAAAAGCATATTGCATTCAATGATGATCAGAGCTAAACTGGGAAAAAATTGTTAGTGTACGGCATGGCAGTTCGGGGAATGTGCCAGGCCACTTCGCTTTGGCACGGCGGACGACGGCGCCAGTGAAGTATGTGGAAGTGCCGCTCCAGCACTACAAAGATAACAAGGATTGTTGACTCGAGGGAACCGATAAGATGAAGGAAAAAAACAGGCGACTGGTTTAGCCGAGGTCTGTCAATGTCCGCTTTCGCTAGTGCTTATGATTTGCTTTTCGTTACCAGAGTGTGTTGTCGCAAGTTATATTGGTGACGAGGGTGTGTTGGCAAAAGATACATAGGGTTCTTGCTGTATTTATATAAATGGGGTTCAAGTTATCAATGTGTGCGTGGCACTAATTTGTTTTGGTCAGTTCGCAGTGGCGCACAGGGGCTTTCTCAAGTGTACATCAGTAACCGTCTATCACGTTTCTTTCTTTTTTTACGACAGAAAAGTAACGGTTTCTTGCGCACAGTCATAAAGGTACAGCTGCCATGTGCTCAGCCACATTTCCTCATAACGCGTGCTGAATACAGTGGGCAAAGTGTAAGTGGATACATGTGCGAAGTGGCTATGTCGTTTCGTGTATTAAGTGCGCGGTTTTCCTTGGAATGTTTGTCTACCATTACAAAGAAGAAATTGTATGGTTTTAATTGATGAAATGTTTCCGATACCGATCTACAGAGCTGTTAAGTATCGACGTCCAGGAAATGGCGTTCTGAAGCGTGTGAAAAGGATGCCCGTTACATCTCCCGCTAAATCTTTCTTTTTTAAGGAACATATCAAAAGCTTGCCAGTTAAAATATGATCACACCAGAACGGTATTAACGTACCATTGACTGTTGACCGACTGCTGCGTAAAAAAAACAGGAGATCATTGCTCATGATTTCATACACTGCTAGGAAGCAGTCTTCAACTGGCACAATCTGCAACAAACAATTAGAAAATCTTCCAATTGCACCAGTAGGACTAGGGTTCCTGCCTACTAATAATCGAGGTGGAACATCCAACGACATGTTCATGCTCCTGAGCCTGCATAGCTTGTGGAAAGCAAGGATAGAAGTATGGCATGCCGATTTAATTGTTTGCTGGGCATGGACGAATTTGAAAGCAAACGTTGTCGAAATCTACACTTGCTGCGCAAGCAGAAAGAAGAGGAGAGACAGGATAGAGCGCACACTACCAACTGATTGATTGATTGATTGATTGATTGATTGATTGATTGATTGATTGATTGATTGATTGATTGATTGATTGATTGATCGATCGATCGATCGATCGATCGATCGATCCTAGAGGAATTGCACAACCCACCACGGGGGATCGGCCACGAATCGTGCGGCAGTAGGATGTGTGAGTGGAAAAAAAGGATATTTGGAAAAAAAGGATAAAAAGGTATACTGCTGGAGAATTAGGAGGGAAGCGCTTGTGAAGAGCCTTGGCTCTAGCTTCCCGTCTCGCTCGATTATGTTCTGGGTGAGTGTTTTTGGGAAGTGGCGGAATGCATAGGTTGCTGCTAACAGCAATTGGAAGTGTGTGCGTGGCCGTGGTATGACCAGGAACGTTGATTCCAAGTCGGCGCAGCAGTACTTGACCAGTTTCTGTAAGCGACAGCCTTTGATATTGACTGAAGAGATGCGCTTCTACGAGCTCTCCCAGAGTGTTGTGCACCCCTAACTGAAGTAATTTATCCGTGGCTGTTGATTTAGGGAGATGGAGAGCAGTTTTATAGGCAGTGCGGATGAGTCTGTTGAGTTGCTCGGTCTCCGTGGGTGTGAGATAAAGGTAGGGGATGGAACAGGTGATTCTGCATAGGCAAAAGGCCTGAATGAGGCGGCGTGTGTCTGCTTCCCTCATGCCGCGATGACGATTGGAAATGCGCTTAATTAGGGAAGCTGCATTATGAACCGAAGTGCGGATTAACTTTATGGTCTCAGCGTTGGAGCCATTGTCTGAAATATTAAGACCTAAAATTTTGATTTTATTAACCCTGCGAATGGGGGTGCCATCTAGTATGACTTGAATGTTACAGGTATCCCGCTTTTTAAGGTCAATAACTAGGAGTTCCGATTTAGCCGCCGAGCAAGTGAGCCCAATACTATTGGCGTGCTTAACAACAGTGTCAGCGGCCGACTGTAGTTTCGATTCAATTTCGCCATGGTTGCCGGCATTGACCCAAATGGTGATGTCATCTGCGTACAAGGAGTGATTGATGGAAGGAAGTTGGGCCAGTTTCCTTGCTAGCGGGATTAGAGTACCGTTAAAAAGAAACGGGGACAAAACCGCTCCCTGGGGCGTTCCCTTGCTTCCTAGCGTGAAGAGATCGGTTTTGAATGTGCCTGATTGTAGGCGGACGGACCTGCTGCTAAGAAAGGCAGTGACATACCTGTGCGTGCGGGAGCCCACGTTTAGTTCGCTAAGGGACTGTAAAATGGAGAAGTGAGAAACATTATCGAAGGCCTTGGTCAGGTCCAATGCGAGGATGGCTCTGGTGATGTGTGGGAAAGTTGGATTGAGCACATCCTCCTTAAGCTGTAACATGACATCCTGAGTTGAGAGTCCCGCTCGGAAGCCATACATGGTGGAGGGAAAGAGTTGTTCCTTCTCATGTAGCGGTTGAGGCGATTTAGAATTACATGCTCCATCAGCTTTCCTGTACATGAGGTAAGAGAGGTCGGTCTCATATTCTTAAGGTCTAACGGCTTATTATTTTTGGGGATGAAAGTCACCTTAGCTGATTTCCATTCCTGGGGCAGCGTGCCCTGCTCCCATTGTTGGTTCATGTAATTGGTAAGAGCGGCCAGTGATTGCGAGTCTAAATTTCGGAGTGTTTTGTTTGTAACTCCATCTAGACCTGGAGCGGATGTGGTGCGAAGCTTGCTTAGTGCAGCCCACACTTCCGTCTCTGCAATGGGTGCATCCAAGTCTGGATTGGGAGTTCCTGTATAGGTAGGTAACGTTTCTTGCTTTAGGTCAGGGAAATACGTGGTTTTAAGAGCAGCTTCAAGGTCTTGTCCTTGTTTCTCTACCTCAAACAAGAGTTTCGTAATTTGCTTAGTACTTTCAGAGCGCGAGGAGCATGGATCTAACATATGACGAAGCAGGGACCACGAGTTCTTCATATGTAGATTGCCGTCAAGTCGGTTGCATATCTGGTTCCACTGCTGTGATGAAAGCTCGGCCGCGTGTTCAGTTACGAGCTGGAGCGTTTGCGCCATTTTCCGTTTTAATTTCCTATTATATTTTTGCCTGAGCCATCGCTTCTCCAAATTCTGATAGGCCACCCATAGGTGGAGCAGCCTGCTGTCTACTGGATCGCGGATATGTTCTGCCGGGGCTACTTTTTCGCCAAGAGCTACGTCCCGGTTGAGCTTAGACGCCCAGTCTTTGTAGTCCTGAATTTCTTTTGTCGGCTTTCGGTCTCGGATTTCGCGGAATTTATCCCAGTCGACAATAGGTTTGAAATGAAACTGTGGACGGAAATTGGCACTGGGCAGGGTAATTGTTAAGATGTAATGATCACTGCCGAAGTTGATTCCAGTGTGTGTCCAGTTAGCTTGTCGCACGTGTTTAGTGAAAGTACCCAGACTGCCAAGCGCCATCGTCGCTACAGCGTCCCTCCATCAAGACGCGCACTGTTTTACGAGATAGTATTTCGCACGTCTCCAGTCCTGCACTTCAGTGCCCATCGTGCCGTCCACCATACAAGATTTTTTACTTTATTTCTTCTCCATAATGGCGTAATAGTTGCGCAAAAAAGACGAAGACAAGAAAGTGAACACCACAAGCGCTTGTGTGCGCAACTATTACACCATTATGAATCAGTACCAACTAGCTCGCCTTTCCGTTTTGGTTTCTTTCAGGACACACGTTCACTGTTGTCCTCGTGTAGCTTAGTGTTTACCTGTGTTTGTCATCTACCGTAATGTTTGTCGGAGCTTTCTTGTGTCCTCACATAAACGCTTTGTAAGATTTTCCACAACGTCCTTGCGTCCATTTTTCTTCGCGCGGCACGCACTACAGGCGTGAATATAGTCCAATTTTTTACAGTCATGATTTAAATGATGCGGTCTTGGTGCTCTCGCAGCCGTTTCAATAACTTGATCATATAATTGGCATGGCATGACACGAGTGTATGATGAACATAAATGACAAGCCATGACATGCATATCATGATGTACATCATGACATACATGACAAGGTCTTCATGCTCTCGTGGTCGTTTAGTCAACTTCGAGTGTACCAAAATTCGCATCACGTGACATTAGTCCATGAACAAGATGAGCTGTAGGTCACGAAAATAAATAGCAACATGCATGTGTCGTATGTCATGACATACGTTACATGACAAGGCGCCATCGTGATGTCATGCTGGCCGTTTCATCACGCTGCTACGTGCTAAAGCGTATATTAAATGACGAGCACGTATGACAAACACGAACGACAGATGCAACATGAATGTTCATGACATGCAAGTCACTTGTATCGCGGCATGCGTATAGCACAAATACCATGATGCAAACGTCGAAGAGCCGTCGCGATCGTTTCATTAGCATGGTGTAGGCGCTGCGCAAAGCGCCGACAATGCCGCCTGTCGCCACGGCTCGGAAGAGTAGGCGCGCTCGGGCGATCAGTGTTCCCGTGAGCGTGAATGCGAGTGCTGTGGTTGCTGTGATAGTTGCGTCTTCCATCGTAATTTAGCGCTTCTATCAGCCTTCATCGATGCCTAGAAACAACTGCTGCGTAGTTCGCTGCTCGAACACGTACAAAAACTCGCCAGGAACACACTTCTACAAGTTTCCGGTGCTGCTTCAAGAGCAAGAGCGACGGCGGCAGTGGATTGCTACTTGTCACGTGGTCGTGACGTCGACGAAGACAGCAGTCGGCGTTTGCAGAATGAAACTGTTTATTTGGCCGAACTTGTGGCCGGGAAAATGAGAACCAGAACTACAGCAATACACGCTGTACAATGATAGTGGCGAACAGGGCGTCGTCCGTCGATCAACTGACAAGCGGTCAAGCGCGTCGGCTTTTATACAGGCGCTTTGGAACTTTCCAGCAATATCGCTGGTGGCGGCGTTATCTCTCGACAAAGCTGGAACATTCGCGTGCGGCGCGCAATCTTAACAAAACGATCTACCAAAATCGTGAAGCTTCTCGAACACGGGGCCAGCGTCGAGCGTTGATAACCGTCCTTGCTGGTCAAACTCGAACACATCAAAATAAAAGAAGAAGCGGGCGTGGCACTGGATTGCTACTGTTCGACACAAAAGGTAAGCAAAAATGCTTTGTTTACGGCAGTGTTAGAAAGATTACCGTGTTTTATTTCTCCACTTATGTCGCTACGCCTTCACTGAACGCTACCATGTTTACAGTTGGTCTACTTGTCTAAATTCGGGAAGCTACAATGCATATGAGGTTGTTGCTACTCACGAGACGCGATGCCTCTCTTTGAAAAAACGAATGATGCGAAGCGCAAAGCCAGACCATGCGGAGTAAAGCTTTGACGTAATTGTGCTTAGGCGCTTTAAAGAAAAAACTCCGTGTTAAAAAGCAGGTAACGGCGTCGTCAGGAAAGCGCCGATTGAATCACACGTGTACTGCACGGAATAGGCTGCATGCTGAACCTATCGATCGCACTGGCATGCGATCTTTGGTGCAGAATATTCGCTGTGCACTCGTCTCAGCCATCTGCATATTGGCCGTACAACCCGGCACGTGTGAGCGTTGAAGGCTTTAGACGGGATATTAAACCTCGTTCTGAATGCTTCTCAAGATGATTTCATAGTATTGGGAAACGCCCGAACTTTAAGTCCTGATGTCTGTCACTAAGTCATGTCCACTTTACAAATGTTGTGTAATGCCTTGGGTAGATTCTGAAGCTTTCAAATTCTTTTTTTTTCTTTATTCTTGCTAGTGATGCTAGCTACTGCTGTCTTTTTTTTTGTAGTGTTAGCTACACTGGCCTAGCCGAGCCAGTTTCGCGCGCCTCCTCAAGAGCCGTGCTGCACATGCGCGAGGATCAGTGATGTCACGCAGCTGGCGGACCGGAGCCGACGCCTCCCGCGCACTCCGCCGCCGGTCTGCGCATTCCAGAGACAGTGACGTCGTAGCCGTGGCATACACACTGGCGCCGGCGCGCGCGCACCTATTCGCCTTCGCGCTGCAGTCGCCGTCTGACACTGCGCTGGAGCCGCTTGATAGCGCCTCTGACTGGCGTTTGCCAGCGTGGTATAGCCATGGAGAAGGAGAGCTCAAGTGCTGCTGAACGGCGCAGAAGAGCGGAGAAGCTTAACCAGCTGAACTCATGGGATCCCGAACTAGTTGCCTGGCAATTAGCGGTTGAGCGCAGGAAGAATGAACAGAAGAAGGCCAAACGTGCTGCGGAGACACGAAAAGCTAAGAATAAACAGCTGAACCTTTGTTAACGCTACGTATATCCTGGCATAGCCGAGCTAAGCCACTGCAACAATTTTTTTTCTTTTGCATGTTACTGGTGAATATATGTTCATGTTGCTTCATTCTAGTGTTGTATCTCCTTTGAAAATTCTTGCAATGAAGCACGTGGTTTACAAGCAATATTTATGACCACTCTTCGCATTTGCTTTCTAATTGTGGATATTGTAAATATCTACATTTAGCTAATTGCTTCCTTCTTCCACTTCTTTGTAACCTTATGGACCTTTCAGAGAGGATGGGAGCCCCTGGGAGCCTTCGAAGAACACCAGGATCAGCCGCCAGCATTTCCTGAACGGCGAAAGATAGAATTAGCCGATAAACCCAACTGACGTAGCTATTGCCGGAGTCCTATGCGTGCTATTTTTGTCAAGCTTATAGCGCTTGTTTGGAAGTTTTATCAACGCTGACATTTCACGTGGCCGCACCTGTCCGAACTATTCGCCGGCGCGACAGCGGTCCCTAAAATCTACTATAAAATACCCGGCATGTAAACGAAGCTAGTTTGTCTATAGAAAAAACACGGTTGATCCCTCCATCATAGGAATCGGAATAACACAAAAGTAAAGCGTGCATTTACAGAAGTAACTGAATGCTTACTGTACATTGATATAACAGAGTTTGCACAATGTATATTGATGTCTGGCAGCTAATGGCGCCTTTTAACGTGTATGCACACACTTTGATGATTGGTGGTACATCTCCATCCCGACGACTAACGTCCATGTTAAATGATTAAACACACCCTTGTGGTAGCTGTAGTAGTTTACGGTGAAAGCGTAATCAGAGAACGAGGTGTAATAGCCAGAAGAGCGTCGCATATTGGACGCAGAACTTGGTTGCCATCCCGCGGCATGTTAAAATGTGATTGAACACCACGGCCGGACTAGAGCGAAACGCAAAGTGTGTCGTGCCGCCCCGGTAGCCCGGCCGTGATTTTTCTCAGGGCGAGCGCGTGAGCATGGAACGCGGTGTTACAGCCAGGTGAGGCAGGCGCGCGTCGCAGAGCTATTTTGTTTTGTATTAGCGTGATGCTAAGCGAGGCCGACGCTTTTACGACGCTTGGGCAAAGGTCGCCACCTAGCGGTGTGTTAAGGCATTGACAAAATTCAACTTCTATTGAAAACGCGCCGAATGGGACGGACGCGTAATGCCTTGCAGGTGCTAGTCGCGGAGGCCACAGCAATGACGAATTACTTTACCCTACCACTCTCAGAGGTCAACACCACCCAGCCGACCGGGAGAGTGGTAGATATATATAAGGCGCGTTCGTAAAGCCTCCAGTGTCTGTTACGGTGGCGCAGTGGATAGCGTGCCCGGCATCTGTTGTTGCGGCCTGAGCGGTCGTGGGTTCGATGCCCGTTGACGGTACTTTTTTTTCTTTGCCATCTGATTGTGTGTGTTTTTTCGACGTCATTTCCGTGACGGAAATACGTCACTGAAGTCTTGGTGGACCCCGGCATAAAACACTTTTGTGTTAAAAGATGGTTCACGCGTCATGAAATGAAGGCATTAGCGGTCCGGGCGTTATAAAGAAAGCGGCGTGTTTACGATGGGCAAGACTTTGATTTGGGCGAATTGGTACATGCATAGCTGGGGAAAAACAGCTCAAAAAATTACACCATCTCCCGCTAAAGGGGACCATGAGGCGATGCGAACCCAGAGCACTTGCACGATCGCGTTCCCTTGGCGTTCGTTGGTCATGCTACCGACCTCGGGCATGCTACCGACCTCGCGTTGTGGAACGCGAAAAGTAACGATACGCGCGTCGTGCCTTCCCTCTAGCCTGGCCGTTAATTCTCACAAGGTGAGCTGGGTACGCGGTCGACAGGCGCGCAAGAGGGGGGCAGCGTAGGAGAGGAGAAATAGGGGGAGGGGACGCGCATGCGCTGGCGCTCATTGCTGCGTTGCGCAGGAGAGAATTTCGGCATGTCGAGCCCGCATTTCGGAGGAGTCAACCGAAGCAAGCGCTGGACAACGCGCGCAGCGCTCTACCCGCTTTATATTCACACTTGGAGGAGAGGAGACTAGAGGAGGAGAGTAGCGCATACGCCGCGAGGGCAGAAGCGAGAACGCAGTTGAAGCGCAAGAAGGTGCTGGGAGTTAAGTGGAAAGAGTAACTCGCAGCTGTTGGAGAGAGGGAAGGAGGAGAGTTGCGCATGCGTTGTGTGAGTGCAGACTACCAGGCCGACGCCGCGGGACATACCCCCGAGCAAGAGATGCTTCGCATCTAAAAAGGGCGGGGACGCAGGAACACAGTACACTGGACGAGCGCTGACCCGTGTACTGTGTTCCTGCGTCCTCGTCCTTTTTTGCGGTGTTTTTCGCCAGTTACGACGAGCGCCGCTTCGTAAGGAAGCTTGTTGATGCTCGTCTGTGCATGGCCTCCGAGATTGCGCAGCGGATCTCACAAGCCATGGTCTGTTGCAAACACTTGGCGCGTATGGTGACGATGTCGTGCCATGAGGCTGTGAAATCGGACGCAGGTCTACTATTATAAGGTGCGGTTCGTTTGCGCACATTGTGACCGCAGAAGTAACTATTTGGGACGCGCATAAGCAGCAAATCGCGCTCACGCACATGACGCATGCTTGCAGTGAAAGTAGGTGCCTCCGGCACGAAGCCCGCCTGCGGTTTCAACGGCCGACGCTACGCGACTTTCGCTGACGCCCCTATCGGCGCTGCGCATCCCCTATATGCCAGAATGTACACGCATGCGGGGAAAACATGTAATAGCGAATGACATGTCATAACATGAATGTCTTGATTTGTCTAAAAGCCAAACCGTGTGATGCATAAATGTCCTCGCTGACTGCTTCGTATTACATCGATTCCCACAGTGCGTGGTGTTGTCTTCGGGCGTCGTAGAAGTCAGGAGACGTAGTAGGAAGATATAGAATAATCTAATTAAACTGAATAACTTGGATGCCACACAGGCTACACGACGCCACACAGGCGAACAGCACGCGAGTGTCACTCCTCAACGTCATCTTCTTCTTCCAATTCCACAGCACAACGCGCTTGTCATGGAGGCGCTAGCGATGTGCGAACAATCGGCCATTCTGAAAAGCTTAACGTCCTCGTTAAGGCGACGTCGGCAAAACTTCCTTAACTGGTTTAGCATACAAGTGTTCGGCCATCCTCCAATTTAACTACTTACTTGATTTGATTTGATTTTGATTTTATTGATTCATCACAATGCATGTGATCGGAGGCGAAGGGAAAAGCCATTTGAATAGCTTGAGGAAGTCCTTCGCTCCCGTATTAAGACAGCAGCTCAGTTACAAGCATGTTCTTGACACTGTTAACAGAAAAATATGTAATGAATCATGTTGAGCAAAATATGAATTGAAACGAACCACCAAAATATACATCGATTGGTAGTTACCCTTTACAGAACGTCCTGAATTTTTATTCATCCTGTTTAGATCTGCGTGATGGACCAACACAACACTTCATCACTACTATAGTATTGCATTAGTGACAGTTTAAGTGTTTATATATATAAAGTGAAACAATTTTAGACAAAGGGCTTAAAGGGGCCCTGCAACACTTTTTGAGCAGGGTCAAAAAGCGCTGCCAATTGGTAGTCGAGGCTCCCGAGAACACGCGAGCCAAATATTATAGCGAAGCGAGCGGCCCGGAATTTGTAATAAGTTCTCAAAGTCACATTAAATCACATGCTCTGGGACTGTGACAAAAATCCAGAAGGTGCTAACTCCGGAACCCTTCCGCCGCGGTGGGCCGCTGCCTTGCGCAGCCCCAGCCTCGGCGACCAACTTTGGGCTGTCCAGCAGGCCCGCGAGGCGGCGGTGAGGCAAGGCCTCGACGTCCCCACGTGGGAGACCTAAAGCCCAGTCGGCAAAAGCTCTGCCGGACCATCAATAAAGTTGTTACCAACCAAGCTGAAAATCACTCCCTCTTCTCTCGACAAATGATGTATTAGTCCGCAATATATGACGCGATTGTCGGCCGTCCCACCATTGACTGATGTTATAATCACGATAACACCCTCATTATTACCTTCGTTGTTAATTTTGAGTTCAATAAGTAGATAATATGTATGTTTATATTGTGTTATGCCGTTAAAACGCCGAACAAACATTAATATTAGCACTTCCGGTCTCACTGACAGCTCGTCTGCTCGTAGTTGCGTGGTTGCGTGTTCTTCACCGTGCGCACTGCCGAAATTGTGAATATTTCTGTGTTTTTGACCATCGCCGGTTGCCGTTGAGAGTGGCAGCCGTTCGAGTGTTGCCTCGTCAGCTGGAAACTGCATCGTCGGCACGTTTTCACGACCGACCGAGGCAACGGTGCAGCATTTCTCCGATAACAATGCTGGCACCGGCTAGCTTAGGATACCTGTGTTCGCTGTATGGCGATAGTCCCGTTCGCTGTCTGTTCAGTATGTCATCGAGCCGTACCTCGGCGTATCCTCCCCGTAGTCTCAGGTTCCCGAGAAACCGCGACACAGCAACCAAGCAGACTCGCATTTTCACGGTAGCTGCAGAGAGCCTGGGGATTGGTCCGCGCCGGCCCGATGCCCCACGATCCTTTCTTCTAGTCTTTAGTTCTTTGTTGTCAGCCCGCACTCGCTGTGCGCCCGCATTCGAAGAGCAAACAGCATCGAAGTGCCGCCACTGGGAGAAGGGTGCACGCAGCTTTGCCGTGTTGAATACGATTCCATCATTCAAGCGCGAGCAGTGCGACGAGGCAGTGTATCGGAGTGTGGGTCGAAACCCATCTCAGCTGTCATTCGTTCCAAACGCGCACGCAGGTCTCGTCCATGGTTGGCAGAACGATGAAAACACTACGGCAGTTCGAGGTGCACATCCAACATTACCAAACCGACTCGCAGTTTTCAAGCACGCGCGATACACGGTGCGATGGGCGCTCGACGACGACCGCGCAAGCCGAGCGGAAGTGGCGCCACAGACCACGTGGTTGCGCCAAGACGCCAGAGAGAAAAAAATGAAGAAAAAAAATTCCGCCGGCGCTGACGTGGCTCTTCGGCGCTTCCTCGCACCTCCGTCCTCCCTCCCTTCACGCCCCGCGCAGCTTTCCGCGCTCTCGCGGTGTTGAGTTGAGGGAGAAAGCTACGGAACGTGATCACTATAATTTGGTAACACCGCTTAGACTTGACGGATTCGCAAAATTTTTGCGGCATATGACTCGTGAAGAGTCATACGTCAATAATGGGACTATTCCAATATAACGAAGAAAGGTGTTGCAGGGCCCCTTTAAGTTAAGAAAAAATCATACAATTCAGACAATTTTACAGCGCCAATATCAATTTGTTTATTCGTGTAATCATTTAATAAACGCGGAAGCTTATTGCGAGCTATTTGCCGACCGTAACCAGTTCGACAATGCGGAACATTCCATGTCTCGGTTGTTCGTATATATATGATGCTTCTTTCGGACGCAACTTTATTAATCCCATGAAAAGAGAATCCTGGTGCTCGCAATTCATTCGATATTCACGGAGCAATCTGTACACGTATATGTCTTGTGTTTTAATTATTTTGAATCTTCTAAATAGCTCTGCAGAAGGATGCACAGTTGGTACATTTGCAATTATTCTCGAAAATCTTTTTTGCATAAGTAATAGCCGCAAGAGGTTATTAAATGACACACGATAAGACAATATTACTTACATCTGAATCAAGTTTAGAAAGAACGAGAACACATGAACACTAAATCCAATAACTAACGCTAAAGATTTCCTCACAGCACGCAGTATTTCTTGAACTCTTCCGGCCATCTTGACTGGTTTGACGCTGCGGAGAGCCACAAAAAATGAAATGAGAAAAACACCAAGGTTCACACAACACTAGAACATGGCACAATTCCATGTTCAATACAATGAAATACAATGAAATCACAATACACAGTCTGGTAACCTGGTCGAAAATGTGCGTTTGCGTTGCAGAGGTTGTAGTACTGGGTTTTCTTCCTCCTGTGACTCATCGGATGCGTCATTGTCATGATGTGATGCTCGGGTTGTAGTACACCACTTCTTTAGTTGTGAGACGCAGGAGGTTGTTGCAAATCGGTTTTTTTTTCTTTATGGCGTAACTCAGCGACGCGGTGGGTGTCCGCAGGCAAAACCTCTGTTACAACGAGAGGACCATGACATTTCGACTGAGTTTCAGTCTTATTCTCGGCATGTTCAGAGGCCTTGCTTGTAAATACTTTTGCTTCAGCTTCACAAAGCCTTGCACGGTAGTGTCGTCGGTCACAGGCATGTTTGACGGCATCCTGTTCGTGCAGTGGTCGTTGACAAATCTGCCCTCTAAATTCCTGAGGAGGTTGCCATGGGCTTTTCATGTCGGCAAGCTGTTGAAGAGCACCTCCGTAAAAACTCAGCTTGTAGCGATGAAGCAACTCAAGGGGACTCTCGCCTGTACTTTTGTTTATGGCGTTGTTCAGGCTGCACTCTACTTGTTTCGACATCCCAATCATGCTGCTCAAGATCGTCAAGGGCAACTGTGATTTCTCTTTTCTATTCACCAAGCGCATCAAGTCCACAGTGCCTATAAACGACAGGGCTTGTCACAGAGTGATCGGTGGACAAGGTGATTAATTTCACCGTATCTCTTTGAATCGCATATTCTTCTCTGGTTTTCTGTTTCAGGCTGTTCTGCTGTTGCAACGGCACTAGACCTGCGAAAGGGCAATCGTTTAAGTGGTAGAAGCGGAACGTGCTTGCCACTTTGACATAAGTAACGAAGGGCAAGTCGATGAAGGTACGGCCCACCAATAGGTCAACACACTGTGCGTCGTCAGGAACCACTAGCACAGGAATCTTCTTGGCCACAATGCCATCGATGCTTATCTTTGCCTTGCAGAGACCAAGGCTTCTGGTTGCTGGTAAGTTCTTGTTGCCAAAACTGCACAGAGGAGTAGGTTCCTGCATCATCTCGATGCCGCATGGCGCCGCTGCTGACGCCCCCAACAAACAACCCGAACTGCCCGTGTCGATGAGACCTACGAGAGCGGTGTCGTCGATGAAAATGACTTCCTTGAACAACACATGACCGGCCCCGGTGCAAGGAAGTGCTTCTCTGACGACGTTAGACTCGTTAAGCGAGAAAGATTTGCAGTTGCGTTGCGTGTGGTCAGTTGCTTAGCAATGCTGACACTTAAGCGGTCTCTTAGGCTCCGGACAATCACGTGCTATGTGGCCGTAGACGTTGCAGTTGTAACATTTTCGCTCACCGCGTCAGCTGACGGGTGGCAATCCCTGGCGTCGGTCTGTTCCTTGGTTCGCGTCGATGGCCAATTCCCTTGTCATGGACAGGCTGCGCTCCTAACCCGGTAGTGACACAAGGCCTCGGTTGCGTGTACCAAAAATTTCCCGCCGTTCTCGTTCGATGCGCTCCAACTCCAGGATGTCGTGAAGGAGGTCGTCGTCATCGTCATGCGTCCTTCCCAAGAGCATGGTGCAGAGTTCTCGAGACCGTAACCCCGTGACGATTTGTTCTCGCGTATCGTTGAAGTCAAGGGCGTAGCCAGAAATTTTTTTCGGGGGGGGGGGGGGGTTCAACCATACTTTATGTATGTTCGTGCGTGCGTTTGTATGTGCGCGTGTATATATACGCAAGCAAAACTGGAAAATTTCGGGGGGGAGTTTGAACCCCCCCAACTCCCCCCCGTCTACGCCCCTGGTTGAAGTCGAGGTTAACTTCATGGCAAAGACGCACCTTGGAATGGAAGTAGGTGGTCGTACTCTCGTTTCGCTGCTTCACGCGCTCTTGCATCCTGCGCCATCGTTCCACAACGCGAGCTTGGCTCCCGAAGGTCCGACGGAAACGTCCCTCGAACTCTTCCCACGACGTGATTTGGGAGCTCCTAGAACGATAACAGTCCCTGGCAGCTCCAACCAGTCGGGCCTTGGCAATTTCCGGCGTGTTGGCAGCTGGCCACCCGTGCAGCATCGACGTTCGGCGAATGTTCTCGATCCACTCGCGCGCCGAAGGAGCGCCCTCGGAGCCGTCGAAGGCACTGATGTTTTGGGTCAAGTCCGGAATCACCTGGAACGTTGGCGCTCGTTGAGGCTGCGCCACGCCGGCTACAGTCAGTCGGTCCAGCAATGTCGACAGGAGTCGGTCCTTTTCTTGAAGGACTTGAAGGAGGTCGCGAGTCGTGATCGTGTCTCCATGACCAGAGTCCGCGACTCCATCGCCAGTCGGGTTGGCTGTTCTCTCGGTCGGTTCCATTTACGGTTAAGACGCTCCGCGCACATTACTCACGTTCACACTTTCGGTGGCGACTGGACGGTAATCCCACTTCTGAAATGTTATCTCTTCGGGCCTCGTAGAGGTCAGGAGACGTAGTAGGAAGCTATAGAATAATTTAATTAAACTGAATAACTTGGATGCCACACAGGCTACACGACGCCACACAGGCGAACAGCACGATAGTTGGTTGGTTGGTTGATCCTCAGCTACTTGGCGCAACCCACCGTGGGGGATCGGCCATGAAACGGGTGGTACCTTATTTTAGAAATAAAATTGTTTTACAATCCGAATATGTTTAGGAATGGATGGTTTAAAAATAAATTCACTGGTACAATCCAGATTTTCAAGTCTCACTCCTCAACGTCGTCTTCTTCTTTCAATTCCACACCAGAACGCATTTCTCATGGAAGCGCTAGCGATGTGCCAGCAGTGGGTACTGCTGCTTTTTAACACGAAAGTGTTTTATGCCGGGGTCCACCAAGCGTTACGGTTATGACGTTGATAAAATGGACGCCAACGGGTGCGAAAGAAAAAAGATCCGGCGCTGGGAATTGAACCAATGACCTTCCGGCCGCAGCAGTAAGCGCCCGACGCTAAACCGACTAAGCTACCTTGACAGGCGCTGGACGCTCCACGAAAGCGGCTTATACCTTTCAGACATTCTATCTCGCACGGTGCTCTCTGTTGGCGGTGTAGGTAGGCGGGGCGGTTCTGGACGGGGCGGAGCGCTGCCGCCGTCTGTGAGAGGTAAAAAGAAGTAATGCTTCCCTATCGACACTTACTAGCGCTTACTCCGAGATTGCGCTCGATATCAGAGGTCATGGTTAAAGCGTCTCGATTCCAGCGAGGCACACTGGCCGCGCTGGCGTCGCTGAGGCACCGTAGACGCAGTTACGTTCTTTACCTTTCGTTTCGTGTCAGCGTGCGCCGGCTCATCGGAGTAGTGCAGCTTTCACATGCACCAACGGGATTTCTCTGCCACCGACTACTTCAAGTGCGAGAGCACCGACTAACAAAACTGCAGCAATGCGCGTTGCAGAAAGGACACAATTTCGACGGGAGGATGTCGTACAGTACCTTGGTGGAGCGAGACAGAGGCCAGCGGGACGCACGTGTTTGCGTCTCAAGCTACGGATTTCTGCCTGCCTTGTTGCTGAAGCGCAGTGTGGTAGTGTAAGCACGAGCACACGTCGGTTACCCCTTACTAGAATGCGCACACTGTGTCGTTTCTTTCCTTAATTGACGACGCTTTGAAGAAGTGCATATCGGGCACCAGTGTTGATTATGAGCTTGATGTCATCTTTACGCGGGATTCTCGATTCGCTGTGTCCAAATATCAAACGGTTTAATCAAAATCATGGGCATTAGTGGTCGCGATGGAGACATGCCACTAGGCATAAGCATGGATGTATCCGCGTCAAAGGGTGCTATAGCTGCCAAACACGAATAGACATTCTACAAGCTCTCATATACCACTACACAATAAGCACTACTTCCGTGAAGACACAATTCACTTTCGTGTTATACCGATTCCTATGACGGAGGGATCAGCCATGTTTTTTTTTTTCCTTTACTTTAGAGCTTTCGTTTAGGCAGTCGCCGTTAAGCGTATTCTGGTGAAGTGCTTGTGAATTTTGATTCACCCTCTGTTTTAATTTTTCTAGCTGCTCATAATTTCTACCTCTTCGCATTATGTCGTAAATACTCACCGATTTTAAGTATGTGTGTTCTACTTTCTTGGTTGTTCATTCTTGTACTGTTTTTTGCCTCTCTCTGACTCGATAAATGTCGTTTTCTGCTTGCAGCTCCGACCCTTCGACTGCGTCTGCTGGCATAAAGACCAGAAAGCTTATCATTCCCCGTCGACGACTTAGCGCCTATGGTTGGGTGATAGCTTGTGACTGCAAGCCATAATATTACTCTGGAAGTGGGTGTACACAGCTCCACGCAGAATGTCATGTGGTTGTTTGTCAAAAAATGCGTAGCGTTTACTACTTATCGCCTGCCGTTTCGTCTTCGTACGCTGTCTTGAGGAGCGCGGTGCGCTCTTTGACCTGATAACGTCCGGTCCCATGCGCATGTGTTTGTCTTGCTTGTTCTGCGTTGCGGCGTCTCCTGGAAACGTCGTTATCGGGCAGCACCGGCACGTCGCCTTTGTTCTTTCTTGCGTTCGTCAGTATCTCGCCGTAGTTTCCCATCCTGCGTTGCCTTGTTGAATTATATCGGTACATCCTCTTTGATTTTCTTTCTTGCATTCGTCAGCGTCTTGCTGTAGTTAAGCCAGGAACAGGCACTCATTTGGTTCAGTGACATCAAGGCAAAAAGGGACAAAATGTCACGATACGTTATCAAGGGTGCCATGTTGTTGCCAAACTAATGACGTAATCAAACTACGTCACGATGACGCCATCTGGAACGGTATGTTTTGACGTCATCACATTACATCGTCGCGTTTGATGCGCGCCATTCTTGCAGATAGTCAAACGCACGTGGTTCCACCTGCATAAGCGTGACCACGTTAAAAAATGTTCGGGAAGTCTGAAAAAGTGAAATTCATCGATGACTGAAAGAATCTCCTTGGTACACAGCTCACGCTTTATGTTACGGGCAATAGAACGACGACAGGACAACAGCGACTTAAAGGGGTACTGACACCTTTTTTCGAATGCGAGTTTACTCCGCCATACAAGTCTCCTGCATGCATATACGGCTCTGAACAAGTGAAGCTGAGCAAATGCTGATATTTTATTTTGATATTAAAGTCAACTTTCCCATGGCGCACCTACCGACATCGACACTAGCTTGACATCAGGCTACAGTACCAATTCTGGAGACTTCACACAGCAGTCTGGGTAGTTTTGATAACTTCCGAGATGGCCGCTTGTGCGTCACCAGCGGAGGCACGGTGCGGAGCGGCCGTGGAAACGTCACTATATATAATTCGAGCACGTGAGCAGAAGCTCATACCGTGTTGTGACGTCAGGGTACAGTAGGAACCGAGACCAGCTTTTAAAAACATACTGTAATTACTTTTCCAGGGTGAACTCGCGCTTAGCACTACCTTTTCTAGGATCTTGAGGGCTTGACCTTTCATTTGAGGCAAAAAAAAACGTGAACTGAAAAAGGTTTGACTTACCTCGCATGATTGATTCATGGCCAGACAAAGGATTCTTGGACTGATGTATGCGGAAGTAGTTTTACCAGCAGATAATGCAAGGGCATTACAGGAAATGGCTTACACGTGTTGATATGAGTACATATCTAAGCCTCGAGTTCAGCGCAGACAAATCGGCAAATTGTGATCTTTAATGAGGAAAAAAGAACATTGGGATATTAATCTAAGTGCATACCATTTCGAAGTAAAGCGAATAAAAACTTACGTCAATACATCAATGAAGGCAAACCTTATCAAGCATCCAGCAAGACAATGTGAGAATAAAAGGAAAACGTAATGCAGCATTAATAAAACAAAGATCAAGTTTGTTACAATAAGTATGAGGTAGTGGTTTGCAACTGGAAATGAATAAGGACACCACAGTTAACGTTCGCGAATACAGTTCCGTGCTAAAGATGAGAACTCTTGTCTGGGTTAGAAGTTAGCTAAACTACACCGTGGTAAAACCTAGTGGTATAAGAGCTCAAGGACCAAGGTTCCGTTTCCGGTCACGTAGGCCGCATTTCGATGGGTACAAAGTGCAAGAACATTTGTATGCTTAGATTTAGGTGCACGCTGAAGAGCCCCATATGGTCAAAATTAATCATATGTCCGAATCTATGGGGTGTCTCATGATCATACTGAGATGTTGGTCCGCCAAACTCTATAAGGTATATTAATTAATTACGCAGTTATCTAAAGATCAATGTTCTGATAGCCATTGCGGGTTCAAGAAAAAAACGTAATTCGGGCAGCGCGGGGGGATGTGGGTTAGGTTTTCCGCACCAAGGCCCCAGCTTAGCGAGGACCCTCAGTTGCACAGCTGCTCAGAGTTCACCACATGTACGCCCTTAGACTTAAGGGCCGTATGGCACGGCATCTGTAAGTGCGACGATAAGGAAGATAAGAGAGCGAGCCCAACGACGTAGCAAAATAGCTCTGAGGAGAAACAGGGCGACACATTGGCGATGACTGGGTTTAAGAGCGGTATCGCACGACCTCTGCAAGTGCGACGATAAGGAAGATAAAGCGAGGCCAGTCACGCGGTGAAACAGCTCTAAGGTAAAAAAAAGAGCGGACAAAGGTCGACAAACCTGCGATAACTGACATGACAACCGGCTAAAAGAGCCATGATGTTGCCGACCGATTACTGCTTGGTGACCAAGGGACAGGGAACAGGGTATTGTAGCATAACTATTCCTTTCAGGAGTTCCCACTCGGCCTCCTAGGAAATACTAAGCGCATGCGAACGGCTTAGGATCAGACAAAGTGAGGAGATCTGGGCTGCTGTCGCAACAATTAATCCGCTTTGTTTCTGTTCTATCTTAGTCATTAGCTGTTTATAGTTGGTCGAAATGTTCTTGGTCATGCTCAAAGCTCCTCTTCGTTGCGCGATACAGCGAAAAGCGCAGCAAGGCCCCAACACTTTATGACTGCTCTCGCTCGGTTATGTATAAGGTAGTATAAAAAACACAATATAATAAATTATTTCCAGTACCGAATCGTTCTCGCCATTCAACCTTGGCTACGAATAAGAAATTTTCGGTTTGCGCTAAGATCGCCTGTCTGCCACGCGACGTCACAAAACCATGAAAACTCACGACGTCAAAAAAATCGGCAGATCCCACGCAGTGTGGGAATCGAGGTAATGCGAAGCAGCCAGCAAAGAGCTGCATACATCGTCTTGTTTGTCATTGAGGCTTATTAAGTCATTCATGTCGTGACATCTAGTTCGCTATGTATCGCGAGATTGTCACACATGCATGCGTGTATAATCTGGTATATGCCATGCTAATGAAACATATATTCTGCTACATATATACGATGCGTGACCTGCTATTTATGTTCGTCACGCACTCTTGTCATGCCTACCAATTTAGGTATATATTCAGTAAACAAAATAGCCGGGAGTGCACCATGAGCGTGGCATCTAAATGATTACCTGTCATTTATGTTCGTCACACAGTCACGTCGCGAGACACCAATTTTGGTGTATATCAATCTAGCGAAACGGCCGCCAGCCGACCATGAGCGTGACATGTAAGTCATGCTGTGCATGACATGCGTGTCATGATTTTCATGTTAACTCCTGTTATTCGTGTTCGTCACAAAGTCGCGTCGCGAGATACCAATTTTGGTGTATATCAATCTAGCAAAACGGCCGCCAGCGCACCATGAGCGTGACATGTAAGTCATGCTGTGCATGACAACCGTGTCATGATTTTCATGTTACCACCTGTTATTTGTGTTCGCCACACAGTCACGTCACGCGATACCAATTTTGGTGTATACCAAGCTAGCGAAACGGCCGCCAGCGCGCCATGAGCGTGGCACGTAAGTCATACTGTGCATGACATGCGTGTCATGATTTTCATGGTACCACCTGTTATTTGTTTTCGTCACACTGTCACGTCGCGGGATACTAATATTGGTGTATATCAAGCTAGCGAAACGGCCGCCAGCGCGCCGTGAGCGTGGGACGTAGTCATATTGTGCATGACATGCGTGTCATGATTTTCATGTTACCAGCTGTTATTTGTGTTCGTCACACAGTCACGTCGCGCGATACCAATTTTGGTGTATATCAAGCTAGCGAAACGGCCGCGAGCGCACCATGAGCGTGGTATGTAAATCATGCTGTACATGATATGCGTGTCGATCATGATTTGCTCGTTAGGACCTGTCACTTGTGTTAGTCATACACTATTCTCACGCCATGCCAATTTTGGTATATATCAAACTAACGAAACGGCCGCAAGAGCACCAAAACAGTGGCATGTAAATCATGCTGTACATGATATGCGTGTCATGATTTTCATGTTAATTCCTGTTGTTTATGTTCGTCACACAGTTACGTCGCGAGATGCCAATTTTGGTGTATATCAAGCTAGCGAAACGGCCGCCAGCGCGCCATGAGCGTGGCACGTAAGTCATATTGTGCATGACATGCGTGTCATGATTTTCATGTTACCAGCTGTTATTTGTGTTCGTCACACAGTCACGTCGCGCGATACCAATTTTGGTGTATATCAAGCTAGCGAAACGGCCGCGAGCGCACCATGAGCGTGGTATGTAAATCATGCTGTACATGATATGCGTGTCATGATTTGCTCGTTAGGACCTCTCACTTGTGTTTGTCATACACTATTGTCACGCCATGCCAATTTTGGTATATATCAAACTAACGAAACGGCCGCAAGACCACCAAAACAGCGGCATGTAAATCATGTCGTTCATGACATGCATATCATGATTTTCATGTTATGACCTGTCATTTATGTTCGTCACAAAGTCACGTTACGCCATACCAATTTTGGTGTATATCCTATTAACGAAACGGCCAGCAGAGCCCAAAGTCGTAGGCGGCTATATAGATAGATAGATAGATAGATAGATAGATAGATAGATAGATAGATAGATAGATAGATAGATAGATAGATAGATAGATAGATAGATAGATAGATAGATAGATAGATAGATAGATAGATAGATAGATAGATAGATAGATAGATAGATAGATAGATAGATAGATAGATAGATAGATAGATAGATAGATAGATAGATAGATAGATAGATAGATAGATAGATAGATAGATAGATAGATAGATAGATAGATAGATACGCTCAAACTCGCAGAAGTTCGCTAAGAAATGCTTCGCATTTAAAATGACCAGCACACACGTACGCACAAAACACCGCATTGTTATTATTGAGCCGAACAGTGCGAAAGCTCTTCACAGCGAAGCTGTTCAAGCCAGCCGTAATTTGTGTTTGCGGCCTATCAGAAAATTGTCATAATCATGAATGGCTTTATGCCACAGAATTTGGGCAGATCCCATTACTCCCCGCTACTGCAATCCTGAGAACGGGTACAGAGAGAGAGAGAGAAAGAAAGAAACAAACAAACGGAGAGATAGAAAGAAAGATATAATGAACGAGAAAGAGAAAAACTTTTGCCGAAAAAAATTCTTCACGAGGCGGGATTCAAAGCCGCGTACCCTCAATCCGAAGGCGTGCTTCCTAACTACTCGGCTATCCAGGCACGCTGGCAGAGCATAGCGTAGCCTTGTAGAGTATAGTGTAGCAAGGGGGTGGGAAAGCGAAGTGAGCGTTAAGGGAAGAGGTGTGATGGTGAGGAGGAGGGAGGGGAGGTGGAAATCCCACTACTCACCGCTGGTTCACTAAGAGAGTGAGAAAGCTATAGAAATAAAGAGACAGCGGAAAATAGAGAGAAGCAACTGAAATGAAGACATAGACTCGGCACGACTATTGCGAAGCTACCACACTTGGAAACGGGAAAGGCAACGGTGGCTTCGAGAAGAGCGCGAAGCGATGGAAGCCCTACGAAAATGACGACGTGCCCGTAGATATATGAGAGGTGCGAACGCTCGGTTATGGAATTTGGATACCGCGTCGTGACTAACCTAGCAAAAGCCTATAGCAACAACCTAGAAGCAACCGGATTAGACTTCAGAATCGCCCAGTTTCGCTGTTCAAAGGCTTGCGCGACTTAATGAAAGCTTCGCGAATTACTTTTTGTCAGAATAACTGGACAGTGTCTCATTCGTATTGGAATAGGAGATGGCTTCCTGCTGATGAATTGGCAGCGGCTTTAATCGCAGAGCTGGCGTGAACAGAATTTTTATTTTTAGTTAATAAATATTCTCACGGGAACTACAGGCACGGAAAAAACCATATACAGATCTCTTCAGTCGTTCTCTTCGTCTGCTCAAGAATGAGGGAAGCTTCCTATGTTGAGACTGCTAGTGTTATATGTGGGGGTGTGCGAATAGTGAAATTTCATCTCGAATCGAATTCGAATCGAATAGTGCCGAATAGTGGCCACAAATGCCGAATATCGAATCGAATATCGAATTCAAATGATTTCATTGAAAATTGAAAGAAAGAACAACGGTAATGTTGTGCTTTATCGTGATGAGTGCTCCTGGCCCAAAAATCATAGGGCGCGCGTTCACAGCAGTGTTTTAACTGCACGCCGGAACGATGGAAGTTTCTGAACGAGTGGTGCGGTGCGGCAGTGGCGACTGCACAGCGTGAACAAATTTTCACATGTCAAACCAATCGCAGAGGGTTTCGCATGCCAAAGTCGGGACGTTTTGTGGCGCTTGCGGCATACGCGACCGAACTACGCAAAAAGTCCGTGCCTTCGTTTCGGAAGCGAAGTTGTGAAGGGCTTGAAAGCTTTCTCGTGGGTTTTTTCACATGCGTAAATGACATACTCTCCTTCAAAATACACATGCACTCGCTTTGAACCAGCATATCGGTGAAAGTTTTAACGAAAGGCCTATACTGTAACTACGTTAGCGTTAGTTTTAGCCACCCCACCCTAACCAAGTTGCACCGTTGGCCTTTGTCGCGTTTTAGATATTCGTCATGTCGAATAATTCGAAACTTCGAATACTAGCTATTCGAAAGTCGAATCGGATTATTCCATTAGGTATTATTCGATTCGAATTCGAAACTCGAATATTCGCACACCCCTAGTTATATGTCACACGATCCCCGGCGGCAGAAGCACAGTGTCGGAGTTCTAATAATCGTCGTTAGAAGCGCAGTGAAAAGGCTTGAGCCGCGAAATGTACGCGACACCATTGGGCCGAACTAGAGATGATGATAGTTGATTGCTGAGGCCAGTCTCATAGGTTACAGGTGTTACCTGATGATATACAAGATATGGTCTCATGTACCGAGAGAGAAGCTTTTAGGTGCGTAGCACCGGAGGGAACCGATTTGTCGTCCATCCACCGTCTTATGTCGCATCGTAACGCAGTGGTCAATACAGGCCTAAAACAAGCGTAACAATGCTCCGAACCAGATCAAAATAGACTAACGAGGTCTAAAACAATAAATGCTACAGAATTAACCAAGAAATATTTATAATTTACCTAAAATAGCAAAAAAAAGCTACTGCAACATGCGGCTGATACCCGCGGCGCGCAGGAGAGGGCGCCACCGCGTCGGCAAGCGCGCGTTTGCGAGGCGGTGGCAAGCGCCACGGGAATCGCTGGGTTGCCCGTGCTACGCATTTCCTCAGGTTTCACGGTAGTAGAGGTGCATTAAGTGCAGGATTTAGAATTACACCAACACTGTTAAAAATTAGTAAACAGTAGTAATCGCATGTATTTGCCAGCTTCGAGCTTATTTTATTACGTTCGCGTCGTATCTTTACAAGCCAGCAGCAAGTAAAGCTTGTAGGTATTGCCGTTACTAAACGGGGAGGCTTTGTGAGTGATTTCAACTAGACAACTACTAATCCACCTATGTGGCCAGATTCTTCGTAGTTGTCGTTGTGTATCATGTCGTAATTGTGGCAGTCTTGTACAAAATTTAGACAAATTTGAGTTATCTTGATTTTTTGGAATAACACTTTTGTGCTACGCCATGGCACACCTACACGCAAGCTGTAGGGCACGAAATACTGGGTAGAAAACAGCGATTAATCATCTAAGTTCTATGGCTGCTAACCGGTTAGATGTGTGCTATCCCAAAGTATAGAGCATAAATAATAGTCAAGCAGCTGTTAGAATACATGGCGTGTATAGTAGCCTTCATATTCTGTGCGTGCGTGCGTGTGTGTTCTCTCGCTTGTGGTCCGTTCATACCTCTATGTATGTTGGTCTGATGTGTACTTACTATGATAATTGCTTATGGTAATTATCGGCTATTAAGTGGTGTAACAGGGAAATGCCTTGCCGTTTCGTGTTCTTTTCTTTTTCGTCTTGTGCATGCTATTGCAATAAAATCAATGTGATATGGCAATGCACGCGGCACATGTAAACAAATTAGGCAAAAACCTGTAGCTGTTTATTTGTAGTTCGCTAGTTTTAATGCGGCTACTATGTTGCGAGCGCGGTTTCTGACTTAGTGAGAGACTAACCATTCGAGTAAGTTCTATTCAATTACCAACCATGGCTGCGAAGTTCACTAACCCGCAATTTACTACCTTGGCTTACTATAGTCGGATACAACTTTAGAAGATAGCGGCATTTCCTTCTCAAATGCGGATGAACACAAGCCTGCACCAATGGGCGCTCACTCGGGACTGACGTCATGAGCGGGAAGGCCGGTGGCTCCGCCTTCGGAGAACATCGGCGCGTGCATGAGCGGGACTATTTCTTTAGTCGCGTACGCGATCGGCAGCCGCCCTTCGGTCGTCTGGGCGAGGCCTCTCCTGCCTTCAGTTGTATCCGACTATAGGGGCTAGGGGGATTTTTTTCACAAGTAAACGGTTAGTACTTACTTAGTGAATATGCCGACATTTTTTTTTTTTTCTGAGACTCAAGAACTACACAAGAGCGACATTAGCGCAGGATTTCTGTTTAGACAAGCCAACACGGTGGTTAGGAGACAGGGTGAGCTCAATGGTACCCAGCGCGGAATGTGCATCGCGGTGTGAAGCATCGTACCGAAGCCGTTGTTCTGCGACGCCGTAAGCCGAGCATGGGCGAGCTGATGGGTATGGTTGGTTCGCGCGATATCACCACGGGCATACTGGCTGGTGGATGGCGCAGCTCGTAAAAGGATTGTGTCCAATGGTAAAGTCGCCTGTCATCCGGACTGCAGATAGGAAGGTGAAAAGCTGTATCGTGAGGAGATGAATTACGGGCTTAAGTTACGTAGCGAAGGGCATGATCCCTGTCGCCCTGGTTCGGGGACGCATACATAGCGACCATATCCGGAAGAGTTCAATTGAAGCGTTCCGTGAGGCCATTGTTTTGGTAATGGTTAGAAGTGGTGAGCTTCTGCTGCGTGGAACAGAAATTCGGGATGTCGGCGATGACTCCTGACAGAAAAATGTACGGCCACGGTCTGTGAGCAACTGTCTTGGGGCACAGCAAATTTGAGCAAACAGCGCAAAAATCCTAATTTATTTATTTATTTATTTATTTACACATACTGCAGCGCTAAGTGCGCTATGGCAGGAGTGGGTATACAAAGATACGCGGAATTTTAACAAATATCAATGAAAATTATGTAAACAGGCAAACTAATACAGATGTGTGATTATACAAGGTCAAAAGTGCACAAACATGTGATGAACATGATTGAAAATAGGTTAAAGAAACAATGCTACTCAAGAGATCACACCAACAGCAAATAGAGGAGGGTATATTACAGACGCATGTCATGGATGTCGGCTACAAAAATGGATGTCGGCTACACAATGTGTCTTGGGGCGCCGTGAAACAATATAATATCACGTAACAGGAAGCCAGCGACGTAAATTGTGCAACTGGTCGTCAGAGCTCGGGTAATCGCGTAGCGTACATCAATATCACGGCTGTCCATTCATTTCCCAATGTTGATGTGGAAAAAGGGCCAAGGAGGTGTAACCCAAGACGAATATATGGTGCCGTTGGTATATCGATTGGTTGAAGGTGACCAGCAGGTCGCAGCGGCCGTGTTTTGCGACGTTGACATAATTAACACGTGGCCACGTATCGGCGTACTGAACGAGCCAAGCTTGGCCAGAAGAAACTGCGCCGGGCCAGCGGCCGGGCACACTCGTACGTGCGGGATGCGCCAAGGTTTTAAGCTGTGTGCGCATCGTGAAGTTCAGTGAGGACACGTCGGCGTAAATCTTCAAGTATGACGAGAAGGTCAGGCCCGTCAGGTACGTCAGAACGTGCGGTGGTATAGGACATCCTCGTGAAGCACGAAGTTGCAGACAGAGGCGTCGTGCGGTAAAGAATACCTGCGATTGACAAGTTCTCGCAGCAGTGGATCACGTTTCTGTCCTTCGCCGATATGAATAAAGTGTGATACCCAAAAAAAAATTATATGCTCGGTGTCCGCATCAATTTCATCAAGGTTATCGACAAGGTATCGAGAGAACAATCGGCTTCGGGTGCAGGCGACCGGACTTGTAGACGACGGAGTATGAAAGCTCTTGTTAACGTAGAGTCCAGTCTCTCTTTTTTCTTCCCTTTCTTTCTCTTTCTCTTTCTTTCAATGCTATGTTTTACTCTCTCCCCTCCTCACACTTACTTACATTTCCCACCCCCTTGGTATACTATACTTTACTATACTCCATCTCACAACTACCTTGCAGCACTACCGAAGCTACGAGGAGTCCACAGGCAGTATACATATATCCTTGCGCAGCATATAGTATAGTTCCGGGTGTAACTGCTTCATTATTAACGAGATACAAGGGTTTTAGCTGTGCTTTTAGCATGACGCGTTACAGCGATACGTGTTTCGTTAGGCCTTCCACGCACTGAATTATTGTAGCGATTACCGGCTGGTCACCGTAATAGCCGTCCTAACCTCGAGGACGTATAGAGCAACATGGCAGCCCCCATACAGCCCAGACTGTCCGCTTCCATCCGAATTCGTGCATTTCACTGGCTGTCTAGCCGGACAGCAAGGAATAAGTGGTATAATCTGTCATCGCTTTGTCTCATCTAACGCTGAGGGCAAAGCGTTAGGTATCTTTTGTCGCTATTATTTATATCAATTGTTTGTTTTATATATTAGGACTACCGAGGCGTCTGAGCCTCCGGAGCGCTACAGGTCAAAGATCCAATATCTTGCGAAAGAAGCAAGGTTAGTAGCGCTAAGTATACTTGGTGATGTCAAAAAAGAACTCGGTGGAAGCGCCATTATAAACGGTGTTATAAAAGGAACCGCGTTCCTCACAAACGCCAGCGAACGCTCCCTGTACAAGTGGGTTTCTGCATATCAATGAAATGGCGAGGTGGCGTTCCCAAAGAGGTTGTCGCCATAGAGTTTCCTAAAATGACCTAGAGGGAACTCTGGCGCTGCGATCGTTCAGCCACCATGGGAATGATGGGTAGTACACGGATTTGCCTAGTCTTCGTGCTTGTGGGCTTCGAACGCACTTGTGGCTTTGTTTATTGCTATGTTTTGGTTTTCTTTCGGATAAAAGAATGGATGGTTGTGAACTTCGTGACCAGATTTGAATCGGTGAGCCTAAAGAAGTTAAAGTGTTGAAGTGAAACTGCTGATTTTTCCTGAACTTCGTTTTGCGACAAAGCGGATGCAGGCGACGCGGAGCCAAACGGAGTCAAAAGAACGAAGTTTAGACAAATCCGTGTACTACCCATGATTCCCATGCTGGCTGAAGCGCGATGCATTGCAGCTCCCATAGACACTAGCGCCAGAGTTCCCTCTAGTAAGTATTGTAGGAAACTCTATGGTTATCGCGGCGCGGGGAGCAAGTACCGCGAAAGCAGGCGAGCCGACGCCATAGAGACGCCGAGCAGACGACGCGACACGGATGAGCACGTCTTGAGGTGCTTTCGCCTTTCTATTGGCTAACAAGCCCCGCAGCTTCCACAGTGCTGCAAGGTACTACTGAAATGAAGTATGGGCTATGTTATATGGCCTGCTGGCGTGCCCGGATAGCCGAGTGATTACGCGGGTTAGAATCCCGCTTCGTCAAGAAAGTTTCTCACCAAAAATTTCTCTCTCTTTCTTTTTATCAAGAGCACCTCTTGTTGTTATCAGCGAAATGTCGGAACATCCAGAAAAAACAGGAATGACCCGCTATCTACACACTTAAAGGGCCTCTAGACCAGTCCGAGTTCAAAGATGAGAGCGTAGTATCTTTATCGTCTTCACTACCTTTCCAGCAGGTGATATCTCCTCGCCACTTATTTCTTCATAGAGCACGTGTACTATGTCATCACTAAGCATTGAACCAATCGGGATTTCGCGCTTGTCGGCTACACGCTGCTATCTCCGCTTCCGCAGTCGAAAACGCACAAAACGAAGTGAAATCAGTTGATCGGGTACGATAGTCATACGAGACAAGGCGGAACGGGCGTGTGGCTCTAGTTGTGGTTCATGATAAATGTGATCTCATAGCAAAAGTTACGCTTGAAATAGTTCCACATCTAGTCGATTAACTGTCAGGAATAGAGAGTCAGGAACAGAGAGTCGGGATCACTGAACGTAGCAGCCTAACGCCCACATTCGGCTGTAGCATGGTCAGTCTTTCGTACCATCAGGTGAAGCACCCCGGATAAATCCGTGATGTTCCACCTCATAGGGGCCAACGACTGACAGGTCGTGATTTTAAGATGACTGGAAGGCGAAAGCCATCTTCTTTTTCTTCCGAGTCGATCAATTTATTGATCCTGTCTCTGATCCCCTGCTCCTGAGGCAAGAAAAGACCACACCTGACGGTACGGCCAGTTTTCAGGAATTTGCGCCACCGCGATCCCTTCACTGTGTGTCTGGTGCCCTGTTGTTTCTTTTGTTCACCTCCCGGGCGCAGTCTGTTGAGCTGGGCGCGCCGCTTCTATCTTTCCTGAGGCGGGAAGGAGGTGGTGCTTGACCTTTCCCCTGTGGGGGCGGAGATGAAGACAACTTCTTGAATGGACTGCCCTGGGCTTGATTGTTTTCCCCAACAGATAATCTGGAGAAGACGAAGGCTTCATAACGCGAGCGTCGAGACGCTCCGAAAACACGCTATACAAATAGTCATGTAAATAAACGTTCTTGTTATCCGCTCCCGCTCCTGAGCTCTACTTCTCCTTGAGGCCTGGCTGCCCGACCACATCAGCCTAACGTGATTTCTCACTGCTTCCAGTATCGGAGGTATTGTAAGCTATGACGTCATGTGACGTCATACCGACCATAGGCGCGCGCAAGGGGGGGGGGGGTGGCCGTCTCTCCCCCTAGTCACATAAGAGGGGGGGGGCGTAAAGTGTGCCCCATACATTGACTTAATAGGGAGGGGGGGCGCTGCGATGAAATTTCGCCCCCCCCCCTGAAGGGGAACCCTGCGCACGCCTATGATACTGACGTTACATTTATTTTTCCCTCTGTTATGCCCTACTGACGTCATACGGTGACGTCATCACGTGATGATGATTTATTGCATCACTCGTGTTGACGCCGACACCGCCGACGGTCAGTTTTCGCGTTTGATGAGGCATCTAAGGCTTTCAAATAACTTACACTGCTGACGAAAATGGGTGGCGTGTATTTCGTAGGCAGTAAGCTCTGAAACGACGAATATATGAAGGAAAGACTATTTATTTCCTTATGTGCACACGTTTATTTGCTTTCTTGCGGAGAATTTATTCAACGGTAAGAGAACTGGAGTTTTCGAAATGATGTTGTACCAGCGCGAACAACGTGGCATCCATCCCGAGTAAATGTGCGTGGACGAGCGTAGGAAGTATTCGCCCGAAACGCATGTGTAAGTTCTCGCCGCACCCAGTACGCCGACAATCACTTCTTCACCTCCTCAAGCAGTAAGCCAGAAAAGCAGCAGATACGAAGGACACACATGTGCTAAGGGGCTCCAGTACGGCCCAAATACTCTTTGAGGTCGCCACATTGAGTATCCCGCTGTGCAACCTATGGGCGGCGGAATTTGCGAGTGCAGTTCTCAAGGGCACACCCCAGAACACCACACCACATTGTGCGCCATAGGTCGGCACAAAATGTGGAGCTCACAAGACTCACTCTAAAAAGATTATGTGTACTTAGGGCTCACTCGGACTCAGACTTACCAAAATTTTCCTCGACCGGACCACTTGGACTGAGACTCGCTAATAATTTGCTGAACCTGAAATCCCTTGGACTCAAGCTTACCCAAATGTTACTCACCCGGACTCACTCAGACTCTGACTCAACGCTCTATCTGAGTCTGAGTAAGTCGACTCATACGTATAATTGGCTTTCCGATCATGGTGTCAATGCTGTTTAACGCCAATATCTCATATAATGAGTGTTCTACGATACGCCTTTTGATGTCGTACCTTCAAATACGAGTTATCAGTGGTTGCAATTCAGTAGGGGCCTTTATATTGAAAGACATGACTCACACCACATAATTTTATCTAGAACTTCCCGTGAAAGAGATTGCGGGAATAGGTCAAGGCACCCCCCACCCCCTTCTGTAACTCACTCCTCTGTTCAACGCAGAAGTTTGGGCTGTTGGTGTAACTGAACTTCTACTATCGTGAGCATTATGAGAGGGAACACGTGCAGCGCAAGGTGTATAGCCTCAAACCCCAATTCGATCGACACTCGTATTGCGGTGTTAAAATTAAGGTATTAAGCGCCACGCTTTTCCGTGCACTGTTGTCACTTCCTCCACACGTCTGATTTTAGGGCACGCGGAGCGCAGATACAGATAACCGCCTGAAACCGTAGCACCTGTTAAGTGGTGACGCGCGCGCGCACGCGCGCACACACACACAAAACACACTCACGCACACACACAAACGAACGAGCCAATGAACGCATAAGCAGCTATCGCAGCACTCTGCTTCGTTTCCCCGCCCCATCTCCGCGAGTGGCCTATGACAAGAAATCAGTTGCCGTTTTGTACCAACACTAGCGAGACGTGGCGTCCTTTCCACACTGTTTCCGTCAGCCGCCGCCGCAAATCGCCCAACGTCTGGTTCGAGGCTATATGCCACGCGTTCGCGTGTTCCCTTTCATAGTGCTCACGATAGTACATCTTAATAAGCTGAAAGCAACAATCACAGAGTAAAGAGACACGCAAACAGGACGGGCGCTGGACATCACCTGAAAGTTTACTGGCGCAAAACGATGGCAATGCAAACATATGCGCAGAACGAACAGAGAGGTGCAGACGGCGCTGCTCACACAGATAACTGCAGGGCGCTGCAGATAAGCTTTTTCCTTGACATGCAGAGACAGTGAAGGTGTACTCACACATTTATCTTTTTCTAGACAGATGCAGTAAGCCTCATGGATTTCACGCGCTTGCAAAGCAGCAAAGCTGCGCAAGATACAGTGCCCTTAAACTAGCGGCTGTCGTAGCTCCCATCCTGTTTAGGTATCTCTTCCTTCTGTGATTGTTGCTTTGCGCTCGTTAAGATGTACAAGTTCACACCCTTGATCAATAAATATTGAAGTGGCGTATGAACACAAGTTTGTTGAAATATGTGTACACGTGGGTATAGACGTGGGCCGACATAAGGCTGAGAGTAATGCTGAATATGAGTAAACAGGGCCATGGGTCGGCAAAAAAAATGGAGCTCATTAAGACTCACTCAAAAGATATATTTCGCGTTTATTCGGACTCAGATTCACCAAAATTTTCCTCAACCGGGCTCACTCGGACTAAGACTAACTAAAGGTTTTTTTTCAATTGTATCGGACACAAGCGCCAAAATATTATTCGCCCGTACTCAATAAGACTCACCAGAATCACAGCTCATTCAGAGTCTGAGTGAGTCCACTCATGAGTGAGTTTGCCGACCTTATGCTGTACACTGAATTATGCCAACGCCATTGTCTCTTGTGAGTCCTGTCACTGTATGGGATAAATCTTGGGTGTTGCCCAGCGTATGCGGTTACGACGAGACGCAAGCTTGAGTGTCCGCAAGCGAGGAATATACTGGAAGCACCGCAGGCAGCGTGGCGCCATCTCTCGAAGAGGTGGCAAAACCCGTGCCGCGAAACTCGTCCAATGCTTGCCAATTTTGCCAGGTTTGGCTATAAACAGCCAAATTGGGCTACTGAATAATTTTTTTGGCGTCGTAATGAGCGAGTTGGCTTCTTGGTAACACGAGCGAGTTGGCTTCTTGGAAATTGGCTTCTTGGTAACACAGGCATCGGCATGGGGGGGGGGGGGTGCAAAGGAGGCAGTCCCCCCCCCCCCCCAAACCACACCTGCACTTGCCCCCGTCCCAAGCCACACCAGCGCTCCCCCTCTCCCACTGCAATGCAACATGGATTTGCACCTCCCCCTCCCCCAAGACAAAATCCTGCCGACGCCCATGTTTGGCAATGTTTCCCCTACCGAAAAGCCTCCAGATTGCAGAACTGAAATTTAACCAATTTTCCTATGGAGGGGAGGGGGAAGGGGCTTTTCATGGGGCGGCGACCTGTATGTGTTTATATATATATATATATATAGCTCAGTGGTAGAGCATCGGACGCGTTATTCGGAGGTCGCAGGTTCTGTCCCTGCCGGCGGCAAGTTATCTTTTCGTCCACTTTACTTTCTTCACTTTTATATCGTAATTATTACAAACTACATCCCCTATACTTTCCTTGGCATAACTGTCTGTTAGTTCTCAGTAACGTTAACATATGTTATCATAGCGTGGTAGGAGAGTGAAATAACGACCAGGTGTCACACAACTCGAATTACGCAACTAGTGGGACGTTTAATGCTTCCAACATATTACAAAGGGCTCAGCCATAATTTTTCATCGACATCAGCCGTCGCATCAACAGAGTGCACATAATGCCTTACAGATGTGCAGCGGGTACCTCGCTTTTCCGCAAAATGACGAATAGTGGCGTAGTCAGTGCTTCCCAAGCCCACAGAAATTATGATTTGTGCAGTAGCGGGTACCTTGCAAGTGTACTTGTATTAGTAGCCCCAAGAGAGTTTACAACCGGCTCTAGAAATGCCGCTCTTCCAGCTTTCGCTGGGACTGTGCTGCGCTTTCCGTGCAGGCCAGGCAGTTTTTCTTTTTCTTTTTTTGCTGACGCCCTGCCAACCGTATAATTGCGATTAAATCAATATTTAAAAAATTAAGAAACCCATAATTCCTCTGCACAAAACACCACTGTAAAGAAAAAAAAACTCCAACGCTTGCCTAGTGGGTGCCGCAGTGCTAGAGTTGAACTCCCGAGGGGAGGCCGAGCCCCTCCTTAGAAAATGGATGCCCCCCACCCCCTTAAGTTTAAGCCCTGACCATTACCAAGGTCGGTAATTGCGATGCCTTCTTCGTATTGTACGCGCTTCTCAGAGAAACAGTCCACTCATGATGGCATCAAAGGAATCAGCGGGCAGTGAGCAGTGGATAATAATACTAGCACAGAATCAAGGATATATACGCATCGCTGTAGAATACCTGCCCTGTAGATTTTCATTTTGTCACGAAGAAGGTAAAACATATTTTACATACACAGTGATTGCAGCGGTGAATACCTGAAGAAAACACGCCCAGAATTGTGTTATACTATGTAAGCACATTGCAACGCAGTCACACGCAGTGAAGCCTTCCGTTTTGCGTAACGAAATGCGAATCATTTTCGCCGCATGTGGCACCCTGATTCCGTTTGCTGTAGGGTGCCTCGATTACCGCTCTCGCATCGAGGCCCCATAGTTTGCTGCGAGGCCTGCTTCTGGCATTAAGAAAACTACAATGAATTTGCGCGCGATTCTCGATCGTTCCTGTGTCGTGGTGTGAGAGATGATAGACAGCTTTTGTCATTAGGATATACACGCAACAAATAAGAAGAAGACGATGAATTTTTGTGTATGAACGACTCTGTTAATTCGCGATGGAGCACGACGTAGGCACGATGCAGCCACTCGATCGTGCTTTCTAATTCCTGTCTTCTAATTTTTTTCCTTTCTGAAACGCAATACGTTTCGCCTGCAGCTTAAAGAAATTTGGTGAATAAATGAACTAGCATGGGCCTTAGAACATTTTACTTTACACAAACGAACCACCTGATGCGAATAGATAGTAAGAAAAAGTGGGCCAAGTATGTCCCACTGGTGAAATAATTGCATTTCATTTAATTAACTTTCATTTAAACGCACAGAATGGTAATCTTATGCAGCGCCAACTACCATACCAATATGCTCATAGAGTATTATGGGTTACTGCTCTTTGTTATGAGCTTCGGAATAATTGAATGCGTGTGGCAGGCTTTACACCTAAATGTCCGGGTAGCGTATGCTTTCATGGGGAGAACTAAACCAAAGTTCGAAAGCTTCCCGGGAAAGCTTCCTTCTACATCGCAAGAGTTGGTATGGCGCAAGATGACGCATCGCGTGCACTCTAGAAAATAGAAAGGCTGCATGCAATACTAATCCATTCATATGACTTAAAATGGTAGTGCCATCAAATTTCGAGGCTATAACAAGCCTGTTGTGGGTTTCCTATGCATGCAAGGACATTCCACACGAAGAGTCGGACACAGCAAAGGTTTAGAATATGTTTTAATTCACGTCCAAAGTGTACCTAAATGCCCATTCTCCCGATCGAAACCTATCGCTAGCGCGCCAATTCACTGACGTAGATCTGTAGGATGGGCAACGAAAGTTGTAGTGACGTCACACCAAATCTGCTGTAGTAACGTGAGTGACCTCCGGACCTCCGCCACTTCCGCAACGTACGTACCGGCTGTAGTGAACTATAATATATTGTAACGTACGAGAGCAACTCAGACAAACACGGTCCAACACAACTCCATCCTTTTTGTTCTCTTTCACTAGACTCCCCTTCACGCGCCAGTCACTTCGTTGGCCTGATCCACTGTCGCTGAAATGTAGCGGGAGCGTTGGAGAGGCCAAATGGCAGGCGATTAAACTGGTATAGTCCGTCGGGAGTTGTAAAGGCGGTCTTCTCAGCGTCATTTGGGTCTAGTTCCACTTGCCAATAGCCAGAAAGAAGATCCAGCGTAGTGAAAAAACTGGCACCATGCAGGCGGTCAAGGGCATCATCAAGACGAGGCAGTGGATACACGTCCGGTTTGGTGACACTGTTTAGTCGTCGATAATCCACACAGAAACGAATCGTGCCGTCTTTCTTTCTGACGAGTACTACGGGGGACGACCAGGGACTGGAAGAGCGCGATATGATATCACGTTTAAGCATGTCATCCACTTGCTTAGCGATTTCTGCGCGTTCAGAGGCAGAGACTCGCCGCGGGTGATGTCGAATAGGAATTTCAGAGCCGGTATCGATTCTGTGCTGCACCAAAGGAGTGTGGCCGAGCTCACTGGGTGACATGGCCACGCAGTTACGGAATTTTCGTAGAAGTGCTTGAATCTCCGATTTCTGTGACGGAGTTAAGTTGGGGCCGAAGTTGAATTCATTCCAGTCTAAGAGCGAAGTAGCTGGTGGGGAAGGTGCTCCGGGCTGCACTACTGCCACGACAGACGGGGCTTCAAGGTACGTACAGGTACCGAGAACAGTGTCTGACGGCACGCGCAGGTTGCTGTCGGACAGATTGAAGACAAGCACTGAAAAGGTATTGCCGGAACAGTGATGGAGGGCCCGCGGCATTGCGAATTCACCTCCAGGCCGGGAGCAAACGGTGCTTTCTACAAGAATTTCCGTGTCGGCAAAAGACTTCGCGTGGCTGTAAACGGGCACCCACGCAGCAGACGACAAGGGTATGGTAACTGAAGTTGCCGTAATCACAGGATGCAAAAGAGGTGATGATTGTCCAACTTCGGCTTGTTCACTCCTGTTTGCACCAACGGCCATACACGTCCTTGTGTTTGGAATGCCGAATTGCGAAGAAAATTTAGTGAACAGACTTTTCATCGTGCGGTAGTTGGCAGCGAGCACGGAACAGACTTTGTGAACAGTGCTGTAAATGACTTGATGTAACGGGAAATGCGACTGCCAAGGACAAGCTCTATTGGAGGCTTCAAGAGTTGCTGGCGATGGTGTCGACGTGGTAGATAGCAGGTCAATGGTGCAATCAGTGCCGCTAAACTGCAAACGAACGCCAAACGCTGCACACCAATCACAGCCTAAGATCACTGGCACACACAGGTTTGGGACGACAAGGAACCGATGTCTCACTTTCTTCCCAAGCGCACACACATTCAAGCAGACTTCGCCTAGGCTAGGTAGAGCAGCTCCGTCAGCCAGGACGAGATGGGGTCGCTCGACCTGTGCAGGATTCACCGAAAATCCTCCAAACAAGAAACTCGACGTGAGAAAACTGAAGGCAGCCCCTGTGTCCACAAGTGCTTCAACACGCTGCGGCGGATCTCCAAGCTTCACCGGCAGAGTTGGCATCTCGGTGAAGGGGCCAAGTGAAAGGAGAGGGGCTTCAGTCATCATGCGGGGTCCTGCCCTCGGCGGCCCGCATTGTAGTTTCCCGAGGGAAACTTTGCACGAGCAACCGAGTTTGGCAGCGACTCGGACATTCCAGGGCAGTTACGAGCAAAATGTCCAACGTCGTTGCAGTGGTAGCAGCGAAACATCGCTGTAGGCTCGTGTAGACGTGCAGGAGAATTTCGGGCCCCGGAGGGCACGTCCGTGTAGGTTGGCCTCCGGTACGGATCTTCAGCTGCTTGCGAGCGTTCTTGTATCTCTGCCTCAAGAGCGACGGCTAGAGCTGATGGTACGTCGATCGGACGAGCGAGGCGGACGAAGCGCTGGACGTTTCTGTTATTGATGGCGTCAACAAAGGCATTAGCAGCAATAAGGTCCATGGTTGCGGTAGGGCAACCCGAGAAGGCCTTCCGGGCCAAGCTATCGACGTGAGCAGCGAGTTCTTGAAGGTCTCGCCGACCCTGCCGGACGTGTTTCAGCTGTGTGAGGTAGAGCTGAAGAAGATGACGGTCACCATATCGGCTTTCGAGCGCCGACACCAGTGCTTCATAGTTCGAGCGGATGGCTTGGGGAATGTACTCGAGGTATTCAGCCGCGGCGTGACGGAGTTGCAGAACGAGCACCTGGGCTTTGTCTTGAACTGTCCAGCCGTTTAGGGTAGCAACAGACTCGAACTGCACCAGAAATGCTGCCCACGATGTGGTACCATCAAAGGTAGGTGGTAGAAGGTGTGCTCCAAAAAACCGAGACTGAGCTCGACCGGTGTTGTTTTGTTCGACCGATGTAGACACACGTTGCTGACGGCTAGACTGTGCCTCGATGACAGAGACCCGTGCAGCCAGGTCTGCGACGACGTCATCTGCCGTGGAGGTACGCTGGGCAAGCGCGGTCTCAAGAGATAGCAGGCGAGTAGCAAAGCGAGTCTCGAAATCGTGCATGAGCGCTCTTCTGTCGGCCTCACCTTGTGAAGCCAGGGCTTGTAGGCAATGTGCCATAGGTAGACTGGGCCCGGTGCTTGACTGTGGAGGGTGAGTTGATGTGTCCCGGACATCAAACTCCGACGGAAGAGGCTGACGGGGTGCGGGTGGCGGGATGTTTGAAGAGACTGGGGCTCCCGCGGCCTCTGCCAAGCTTCCCTCCGTAGTCGGGACAGCAGGTCCCACGGCCGGCGACGACGTATCGTCCTCCATAGGGTTCACCGCTGAACCACCGACTATTGCTGTCACAGCAGAGGCCTTGCTCCGTGTAAGCATGGGTTACCGTTGTCACCGCTGCCACCAAATGTAACGTACGAGAGCAACTCAGACAAACACGGTCCAACACAACTCCATCCTTTTTGTTCTCTTTCACTAGACTCCCCTTCACGCGCCAGTCACTTCGTTGGCCTGATCCACTACAATATTCTAGTTCACTATAGTACCGGCAAAGCACCGGTTGCTACATCACTCGCCGAGTTTCGATCGCTTCCTGGCTAAGTGCGTCACAGCCTTGTGTGGTCACGTGACCACGCCTCCTACACTTCTACGTCACTGCCCAACCTCGGCGCCCAGAAACCGAAACCGAAAGTTGTCCACATCAAAAGGCGATATTCAATTATTTAGCGAGAATACACGAATATTGGTGCGTGCATCATGCTTCCTTGATCTATAGGAAACGCTTACAGCAAAGAACGCGCAAGCTACAAATTTGGTGGCACCACCCCTTTAATGGGCCTCAGTAAATTGATGAGTGAATTGCTATCGTATATGTTGCACCGATTCTGTTATACACCTGATCTAGGACTCTGACATGCTAGGCAATGTCAAAGCATCTTGTTGTAGCCTGTTACAAACGACGCGACGACATTGGGGGAACATTTTTCTTAATTGTTTTCAATCTGCGGCTATATATGACATTCCAGCAGAACGTTAAAGGTTCAGTTCTATGCACTTTCAAGAGACGGGAGCAGTTTCAAAACTAAGATAACTTAATTTTTGGTTGTGTCAGGATCATCCTAACTTGAGCCAAAATGTGGGATATTTTTGACCCCTCGTTTCGCACAATGTTACCAGGTCCCGAAAAGCGGCATAGCCAATATTTCGCGAAAGTGAAGCCCAAAGAGCGTAATGAAGAGCAAACACTTTTGTAGGCAATGGAGCCATTTTCATTTGGGCACCCAAATAAATACAGGACGTTAATTTTGCGCAAGAAATCACTGCAATACGTGCATGACTGAAGCATTAACACTTCCGTCTAATATTACATTTTTGGTATAGGAGGAGGAGGAGAAGAAAAACGGAAGGACAGGGAGGTTAGCCAGTTCTCAGACCAGCTGGCTACCCTGTGTTGGGGAAAGGGAAAAGGGGAGTGAAAGATGATAGAAAAGAGATGTTACAAAAAAAGAAGAAAAAAAAAGAACAATAATACGATAAACGACACTGCTTAAAGTCTGTCTCTGAGACTATAGCTGTGCGCAAAAAGCGCAACAACGCTTTCAAAGCTTTCCGTGCCGAGGACGGTTTCGGCCAGTGTCCTAAGATCTTTTCCGCTCTTCAATAAATGGTCAAAGAGACAAAAGCAGCGACAGGGGAACAACTCTGCGTCAGGTTGAGAGATTCTATACGCTGCCCGAGGAAAACCTCACGCGACTTTCCTAACCTTTTATCTGAGTCACACGCCTCTGACGGCAAGCAGGGCTTGCCGTCAGAGGCGTTGATGTGCCATTTTCTGCTAGAGTTACTGCGTATGTGGCATTTGTTCTTTTTTTTTTTTTCCAAAAGAGCCAAGTCCACTTTAACTGAAACTGAGAAAAACGCAGTTGTTTGGTACTGACAATATGCTCCTACGCCTCAACAATGTTTCTGCCAGGGCGCTCCTGTCACCAAAAGAATCCAAACCTGTATTGCGGCTAAACTATATACAGCCCACTATCGTCAGTATTCAGGAGCAAAATTTGGATTTGGCTCTTATAGATCGGAACAATCATTTGGGCTTGAACTAGCCACAAAAAAGTAGTCTAAATGGCAGCGAAGGAACGACATTGCAATGTGCTTTCGTCGTTGCCGTCGTTTGTTGCATGGGCGTAATGGCAATGACTACGCTTGGACAGCAACTCGCTCTTCCAGGCAGAAGACGCACTATTGTGGACAGTCGGCGGCGTTTTCTTGTTTCTGGCATCTATTGAAGGCCTCCAAAAATGATTCAGCTCTTCTTCTTTAGCTTCTTTTTAGCCCTTATAAGCCTCACCGTTTTGGATCACTTTTCCTTCTTCTGCAAAGAATAGATCGGTGTCCAAAAATTTCGTTTCTGTTGTCTTCCGCAATATACCGTCTTGGAGCGAAAAGAAGGACGCGATACTGTCGCGCAAAACTCGAAAAGAAACACGAACAGACAGAAGTAGGAAAGTCGGCCTTTTACTCTTTCCATTCGAGCCTCGCCCTAAAATATCATGTCCTTCAGTAAGTACAAATTCGTCTAAGAAAAAGCAATTGTTGAGCGAAAGCACGAAAACAAAGCAACTATAGGTCACAAATGAAACTGATTGGATGCAGCAGTGTTGGTTGTTTTAGTCACGGTTGTTGATGCAGCGCTGGTTTAATGGATCTGGCTCAGTTTGATTCAAACAAGTGCAGGGTTTGGCTCATTTTACAGCGAAAGCTGTTATGAGATCTTTTCAACGGTCGTTTTTGGCACCGTAGTTGTCCGCCGCCGCCGCCGGTGGTGTCCGTAACCACTATCGCACGAAATAAGAAAAAAAAACGGAAGAAAAATTTCCAGGATGGAACGAGGTTCGAACCTGGGCCCTCTGCGTGGGAGCCAAGAGTTCAACCTCTGAGCCATGCCGGTTTTTTTTTTTTCTCTGTAATGCATGGTAATAATGCCATCAAATGTCGCCATCTATTACAACATAATCCATCGCTTTAGAATTACACTCACATGCACATATGCACAAAACACACATAATTTCACATAGTCCAAGGAATCTTCAAAAGTCCGGTAAACAGACACAAACGTCCAGAAGGCCAAGCCACGCCGGAACCGGGTCAAAAGTCTCAGCAACACTACGCACGTTAGCTGCTTCTTCCCGAAAGACAGACCGTGTCGAGCGAGGTGGCTCAGCATGTCTGTCAATCATGCGGCTTCTCCATAGCGAATATAGACCTAGCAGCATGATTAAATCATATGGTGCATTATTGTTGATGCTCTTTTAACACGAAGGTGTTTTATGCCGGGGTCCACCAAGTACATCCGTCACGGATATGACGTTGATAAAATGGACGCCAACGGGTGAGAAAGAAAAAAACCAAGAAAAAGATACCCCACTGGGAATCGAACCCACGACGCTGCGGCCGCGACGGCAGGCGCCCGACGCTCTACCGACTAAGCCAACTCGGGAGATGCTACGCACGGCGCGAACGCGCCTTATATGTTTCACACCTTCTCTTTCGCGGCGGGCGGAGCGGGGCGGTGCCGCCGTCTGTGAGAGGTGAAAAGAAGTAATGCTTCACGATCGACACTTACTAGCGCTTACGCGCTTACTCCGAGATTGCACGTGATATCGGAGGTCATGGTTAAAGCGTCTCGATACCAGAGAGGTAGACTGGCCGCGCTGGCGTCGCCGAGGCACCCTTGACGCAGTTACGTTCTTTGCCTTTGGATTCGTGTTAGCGTGCGTCGGCTCATCGGAGTAGTGCAGCTTCCACGTGCACGAACGGGATTTCTCTGCCGCCGACTGCTTCAATTGCGAGAGCACCGACTAACAAAACTGCTGCAATATGCGTTGCAGAAAGGACGCGATTTCGACGGGCGAATGTCGTGCCTTGGTGGAGCGAGAGCAGCGCCTGCGAGACAGAGGCCAGCGGCACGCACGCGTTTGCGGCTCAGGCTACGAACCTCTACCTCCCGCGTTGCTGAAGTGCAGTGTGTGTTATGTATGCATGAGCACAGGCGTCGGCTACCCATTACTAGAAAGCGCACACCGTGCCGTTTCTCTCCTTAATTGACGACGCTTTGAAGAAGTGCATACCGGGTACCAATGTTGGTTATGAACTTGTTGATAACATCCTTACGCGCAATTCACGATTCGCTGTGTCCAAATATATGTTCACACCGTCAGCTACCTCAACGGTTTAATCATGATCATGGGCGTTAGTCTTCGCGATAGAGACATGCTGTCAACATGGGTGCATCCACGTCAAACGGTGCTATAGCTGCCAAACACGAATAGACATTGTACAAGCTCTCATATATCATAAGCACTACTTCTGTGAAGACACGTTTCACTTTCGTGTTATACCGATTCCTATGACGGAGGGATCAGCCATGTTTTTTTTTTGAACGGCAGGAACCTCACACCATGCGATGTAATTGCACATTCTTTTCTGAGGGTTCTCTTAAGAATGTCCCAGAAATGAAATGCATCACGGCAATGAATAAAACAATGCTCGATTGTTTAGGCTCGTTGCATAGCCTGCAATTTACAGACCAGGGCACGTATATCCCTTTTTCATGAAGCCATGTCTTTACAGGTAAAGTGGATGTGTGCAGCTTAAAAAAAAACGTTTTCACAGCTGGCGATATACACATTTTACGTACACGGCAGAATACATCATGACCAGAATGAGATAAATATTGCTGTCGGTAAACAGGTTCAGGGAAAAGGGTGTTTACAAGTGCGGCGGTTAGCGTCTTTCTGTCCACGTTGTACAAGTACTCTCACGTGAATCTGGGTTTCAAAAACTGGACGGTGCTTCAAACTGCGTTGCAAAAGACCCTATACAGGCTTCATGTCGCGAAGGAACCACATTACATATGTAATGTAGTGTGGTAGAAGAGTAAAATAACAGCCAGGCGTCACACAAACGCGAATTCTGTAACTGGGCGTCACACAATGCGAATTGCACGACGAGTGGGTTGTTGAATGCTTCCAACCCATTACAAAGGCCTTGCGATAATTCTTCATCGTCATCAGCCACAGCATCAACAGAGAGCACATAATGCCTTACAGGTGTTTAGCGAGTACCACGGTTCTCCGCAGATTGACGAAAAATTGCATGGGGGCTGCTTCCCTACTTCACAAAAATTATGATGATTTATAGCGTAGTGGGTTCCTCGCAAGTGCACTTCTACTGGTTGCCAAGGAAGCCCGTAAGGCTGCCATGATCCATTTCCTCAGGGTCTCAATAAAGTTAACTCCCTCTCTCTCTCTTTTTTTCTCGAGTTAACACGTGTTATAAAGCGTGGTGGGACAGTTAAATAACGACCGGGCGCCACACAATATGAATTACGTAACTAGTGGGTCGTTTAAGGCTTCCAAGCCATTATAAAGGGCTCAGCCATAATTTTTAATCGTCATCAACCGTCGCATCAACAAAATGCACATAATGCCTTGCAGATGGTACCTCGCTTCTCCGCAGAATTACGAATAATGTCGTGGTGGGCGCTTCCCACCTTCATAAAAATTATGATTTGTCGCGTAGTGGGTACGTTGCTAATGTACTTGTATTAGTAGCCACAAGAGAGTTTATAACGGGCTCTAGAAATACCGCTCTTCGAGCTTTCGCTGTGACTGTGCTGCGCTTTCCGCGCAGGCCTGGCGTTTTTATTTGAAACTGCTTTTTTGAGTCCACTTGAATATCGGGACTTCCTCTATTTTAATAACAAACGTTTGAAATGTGAAAGACGCTTAGGCGTGCTTGACGTTCCCATGAAATTTAGCCCAGTATCCGTTTCTGGATTTGGCTCTTTCAGAAAAAAAAAGCGCCGCATATGTTCTCATTGGGAGCGCATACAGTAACTGTAATTCCTGTGAGCTGCATATGTTCCTGAAGGCTTTGGGCTACCGCTACTCGATGAGTCTGTTCCTTTCGTTTGTTCAGTAATGCAATAAAGGCGCGGCATATTACTTTACCATGAAATTATATTATAGTACGTGTACAAAACGTGTGTTTTTAGACGGTCTGATTAGTGCTCACCACTTCGCCAATCCGCTCAATAAATTTCGGTTGTTAGATAGCGCTCGTCCCGTGTCCTTCTTTCTGTGTATGTCTCCCTCGTTTTCGCTCTGTTATTTTAAGTATGTATCCGCTACAAGATGTGTTTGCAGCCCAGCGTGCGATCGTTATCGCGAACAGTGTTGATAATTCTGTGTCAGGGGGATAGTATAAGTATGTACTTACAGCAATGCGAATATTATGACAAGCGAAGAATGTAAAGTACCTTAGAGTGGAAAAGAGCAAGACAACGGCCGGAAGCAGCGAAATGAAGTGGCAGCAAATAATGTAGTGGAGACTGTGTATTGCAATCATAAAGATCTCGCTTTGTGGAGAGTATAACGTACGTATGCGAAAAAATTGAAGTGCGTTGCAGACCCCCTTTTATTCATTCGCGCACTTTTCTCGGTTGTTATTCTGCGCGGAGTGACAACGCAGCGCCGCGCCTAGGCGACTCATAGCGTACGCGTCACGCCGATCGAGGCTACCTTGGCCACCGCGTCAGTCAGCTACAAAAGGGCCACCAGCGATAAGTGTCGCTACGCCGTTTGTGAACAATTGTGTTTACCTGTTTATGTACATGCGCTAGGCCTCTGCGATCCATTCCCGATAAGTGCGTGTCCCCCAGGAAATGTTGTCACAGAACGCTGACGCACTATTCGAATATGCGCCGGGCAAGGTGCCAGCGAATCGCTTCCGCCGCAGCTAACGAGAGATTGGCGCGTGATTCATAGCGCCGCTTCGTCATTGGGTGTGTTCCAATACTCACCGTAGACGGCTAAATAGACAGCTAAGTGGACAGCGCCCATCTTAAGTCTCATTCCAATTCTCACGTAGCTGGCAAAATAGACAGCTTAGAGAGGACGGCATCGGAGAAATACGATGCAGGCTACTTTGCTGTCCAAACAAGATGGCGGCTCAGCGAACTGCTCGGATAGCTCGGTTCTCGCCAGTGTGGTCGTACGCACGCAAGCACACGCTTTTGCAGGCCCTCATTGTGAGCTACGTTTAATTTTTCGTAGATTTGAACACGAAAGAAGGTAAAGAAATAACAGTTACGTCTGTTTTTCTTCTTGTAGACGCGAGGTGGCGTCAAATAGGTGTACTAGAATGGGGTAGTGTGCCGTCTTCGCAGCAAACCAACGGGAGAATGGTGGTCGCTTTTGCGATGACGCCACCAGTAAGGCGCCACGATCGAGCAGTGTACCCGGCGCGCGAAATTTAAATCAAAATTGCGAAAATTTCTGCCGTTCTTGAGTCAAATGGTCACATAACACTATTGGAACTAAATATATTTGCAAGATTTAAACACCTAAACATATTTGGTTGCATTATTTTAATAACTAAAGATGCTTCTGCGTCGTCTGAGCTTGCACAATTTCTATCGCTGAGCAGCGTCCCGGATCGTCTGCATGCTTACTGTTTTGATTGCAAAAGGCATAAAAAAGCACATCGCTGTTCATTCCATGCATGTATACGCCTGTCTAGCCATCGCACTAATTCGAAGTTATGCGTCGAAACACAAGAGGAGGTCCGGAAGGCTAACATTAGCAGCATCAGGTCAGTTGCACGACCACCCGTCACCTGCATTAGCCAGAAGAGCAGTCGCAAGGTTTTCGATGGAAAAAATACAACGCTCAATGACGAATGCCGCTCCATTTTTTTTTTATAGTGAAATGATTTTGCTCCTCAAAGGGGCGCCAAAACGCAGGAATGCAGCTAAATGCACCGCGATGTATTCGGGGTGTTGGATTTATCCTATGTGAATAAGTCCGTAATTCCGATCGGTCTGCAAAAACTTGAATGCATCAGGCTTCCTCAAACACTGAGTCTGCCATGCACACGAAAAAAGCAAACTCTATGGAAAAAAGTCGCTATAGGGAACCCAAGCTCAAGTTTGCGGCGCGACGACTGCGCCGCGCCAGCCGTGCTGCGGCTCTGTCGGAAAGCTCTGAACCTTCGCGCGGCCGACTCAGCCCCTTTCACAGTAGCGGTAGCGCACGTGCGCACGCGTTCTTCTCTCGGTGCGGGTAACTGGGAGGCCGTCAGCTGGGTACGTTGAACCGAGAGGCTTGCTGTGCGAAGCTGCGCACTTCCACGATGGCAGAAGCGACCCCGCGGAAGCGCAAGCGTGGTCCGAAGTATTGCGGTTTAGTGGCCAGCCACAACAGTGCAGACAAGGCACAGGATTCACGTGTTAAACTGTATCGGTTCCCGGGCGTGTCGCACGAGAAATAAAGGTGGCAAGCGTGGATAGGTGACAGCGCTGTCTCGCCTTCTATTTTGGCTGTCTGAGTTCATCGCTTTCGTTCGTTCCGACTACCTGAATCGGTAAGCAACGGGGCGCATGCACGCAGCGACTACAGTAATGATTACTCGCTGTCTTCTCGCATTGTTAAAGTCCAGTTACGGTTGTAGGTGAAGCAACTTTGTGTTTTGATTCCCCGTGCTCGTGAGACCTACCCGTCGTTGTTGAACGTTCACATTCGCGTTATACCGTTAGCGTTGCGCGGTTGGTTGAATTCAACTGAACTCCGCACATTGTCAGAAGTTCGGCGCCTGCATCGTCGGGAAGGCTGCTTTATCACGCCGGAACGGACGTCTGTGCATTTTCAGCAAGCTTTGACATCGTTCTGCAGGTTTGCTTTGTTTTTGTCACTTTATTGGGGTGATATATATTTAATCCGCTAAATATAACTAGCACTTAATACATGCTTTGCAACTGCAACCTTGAAGTAACCACCTTCTGACTTTGTGCGATTTTCTAGCCGCGTTCACGTAGCAGGTTTTATACGCCTGTCAAGCAGGGTTACCAGATGGTGCGAGCCTCAAACCGCCAAATTGGACTCCGAGGTAGCCCAAACATAGCCCAACGCAAAAATTTGAAGTAGCCCAAATACAGCCAAAATCAGCAAATGTATGCGTGAATCCGTTTATTGCGTAATATTTTTTCTGCTATTCAATCCACAATGATTGAGCGATGGCTGCAGAATCTAGAAATTTAAGTGCACGAAAGTGGCCGAAATTTAAGTAAAATTTAAGTGGACGAAATGACAAACTTCCACCGACAGGGTCACTGAACCTGCAACCTTCGGATGGGCGCTCGCCACGTGTCACGCGATCTGCTAGCTTTCACAATCATGTGCCCACTTCCCCTTTTCGGGAGACTTGAAAATATGCGCCAATGACTGACCAAGCGCCAACCCCCCCCCCCCCCCTCCCCCCCTCCTTTCCCTCCCTCTCGACGTTTTTCTTTTCAACCTGTTCTCCGCCACATAATCCTGCAGCAGCGGTTCCTGAGAGCCTTTAGATATGTGCACGATTTCTTAGTATTCGGTTGGTCGCTCCGATCCTCTGGCTCGGAGTCGGCAGATGCGGAGGCAGCCCGCAATCGGAGCGCGAGAGGTAGCGTACCAACCGAATGGATCGACGATCTCGGAGCAGCTGGGAGCAGCGCGCCTGTAGCGCCACCGTGCAACGAGCGCGGGAAGCCGCCGGGTAAACATCGACAAATGCGGTCAACCATCCGAGCTGGCGTCATCGTCCGAGCTGCTGGTTTAAGGACGAGACAGATAGTACGTTTTTGCCTCCGATCCGGCGTGCGGCGTACGGCGATTCAGCACACACTGGGCGAACGAGCAATCAGCGGCTCCGCCCACGTAGGGCACCTCGGCATGCACACTTGGAGGACTTCGTAGCTTCGTAATAAAGCACAAAACAAACAACTTTGCACAGCCACGCTTCGTTATATAAGAAAATAATCACTACAACTACGCCTTCGCGAACGACAAGCTCATCGCAATAGCTCGCCGTCACTCACGATTCCGAGAGGTAGGCCTAGCATGGCGGACGCCGGCGGTCTCCTACGCCGTTCACGATCGCACGCGAGCTCGGCATAGAGCGCTTGTTTTTGCCAACACGATTAAGCTTTGTACTCGCATGTAATGCGTTGCCACACGCTATTAAGTTGCTCGGTGTCATCGATGTGAAGGCATTCGTCTGCGAGCTGCTGTAACACCATTTACGTTTCGTCCGCCTTCAGTAGCCGCCTCCGTTTCGACATGGTGCAGTTATGGCTTGGTACATGTGAACTCACCACACAAGCGCTCAAAAACGCCACGAACACAATACAACACACGTGTATGAAGTATTACGCGTCCGATGCTCTCCCCTTCTGAAATGCGCGCTCGTGCTGTCACCCTGTCACCTGCCGGTAAACGCGGCGTCTAGTGCCCCTCCCGGCCAGATCGCACCACGCTCTCACTTCGAAGTCAGAGCGGTCGGGAGCGCTCCGAGTCGGAGGCTGACGCTCCGAAAGAACCACCCGAAGGTAGTTCGAGCGCTTGGATTTTGCCAACCGAACGCGCGACCACTTTTCAGAGCGCTCTAAAGCGCTCAAAATCGCCCACCCGAATACACCATTAGTACTTGTACAGTGTGATGTCTCGGGGTCGCATTCCGGGTTGTCGCAAATTGTTGGGGTATTTGAAGAACGTCTTTCCACCCTTGTCAGAACACGTGAAATCTGAGACAGACAACCTCCGATTCAGTAAAAACTGTAAATGCACGCGTATTCAGAAAGCATTTCATAAGAAACACAGGTGTGCATTCTACTTCGAGGCACTTCCACTGTTATCTTGGATTTTGGTCTGGGACTGAGCAAGAGGGCTCTTTCTTATTATCTTTCACTGAGTGGTGGGGGGAAGGAGGGGGGGGTTCTCGGCATCTTACGGTAGTAGAAATCAAGAAAGTCTCTCCAGGTGCTGGGATCGTTCAACACACTGGAATGTTTTGATGGCGGGACCTATTAGCGGCATGCGCATGTAAGCCTTGGCGTTCTTTGTATAGAGCTTTTTAACAGAGAGAACGATCACCACCTTTCTTGGCTTCTGCACGGGAGTACAAAAGCTGACGTCGCGCCTCGGTACTGCATTTTTGGGGGGTCAGGCATGTTCCCAAAGGGGCTTATGGCGGCGGCCCGGGGGCCTTCGTTTACAAGGTGCATTAGAGTTACTTGAGAGTTTTGGTCCTGGGGACCCACAGACGATCGCGTACGCACGCACCTGCTTTCCTTTGTATTCTCCATGGGTGCAGCTGCTGGGGGTCCCCGGCACTTGTAAGTCAGGAGGTACAGACGAGCGCAAGAACGTGCGTGCGTAAGCCGTTTGAGGTCCCCGATACTAAAATTATCTACATTTTGTAGCTTTTTGGAATTCTTGCCTAGTCGATAGCAATGTAGCCCAAAAATAGCCACATAGCCAAAGAGAAAAATTCGACGCCAACTCGAACAAAAAGTAGCCCAATTTGGCTATTAATAGCCCAATCTGGTAACCCTGCTGTCAAGTCGATATCATAAAAAGAGACTGCAAGCATGACGCGAGAGCCGAAAAAACGAGGCGAGAGTTCATCTTGCTTCACAGTTGTTGAAGCTCAGCTAGCTGCCTCGCGTCTTAATCGGCGGGTGATTCTCCAGCGGCAAGGAGGACTTGACTCTAACCTTCTCAGGAAGCAGTGCCATGGCCGTATAATCTTTTTTTCGCACGCCGCAAACGTTTGTTCACGAAAGTACACGGCTGCTACTGTAAGCATGCCATATCAAAACAACAATCATATGATTCGTAGTCCACGCCGCAGAACATCGATAGCGTGTACGGCTTCATTTCGGAGTGCATGTGGACCATTATTCATCTTTCACATGACAGAATGAGACTTACCTCGAGGTATACGTCCTACACGGTGTAATCGCGACTTGGGAAATGCATTTCGCTTTGAGTCGGGCGTCGTTGTCGTCGATAGTCTGCTCTTCACCGTTAAGGTGTTTGACGAGCCTTTCTCCTTTTCGAGTTCGCTTTTCGGAAGCGGCAGTCAAGCTTGACTGTACCACGGAGCTGCAACGGCGGTGCAAACATACGCACTGCCCCTGGTTCAGCTGGCGCCATGTCGAAGAGAGCAGCTGGAGCTACAGCACCGCCAGGCAATCCGGCACTTTCTCGGACTCCCACGCCAGTCACCGGTGGCTGCGTCACTGGCTGAGGCTGGTAGCTGGCCGCTGTCACTCACTATGCTGCGACAGTCCCTCAATCATGTAGACCGTCTCCACCGAGCCCCTGGAGGTTCCGCCCTCCTTCAAAGACTCCGGAACCGGCCTGCCTCACGCATGGGAAGAATCTGCGCGCTCTACGAGGAGATGGTACCTCAGCCCCCCATCAGAGTGCAGCCCCTTCCACCTCTCCAACAGCCCCTTGACGTGCACTTAGAGCTGGACAAGCTCAGCAAAAGGCGAACTCCGGCGTGTGAACTCCAGCAGGCAGCCATGGAGAAAATCCACGAGAGTCTGCGGGGCCATCTCCTGCTGTTCACGGATGGGTCGGTCCTGAACAGCGCCCGCTCGGCTGCAGCTGCCTGCGTCATCCCAGAGACTGGAACGACCATCCGGTGCCGGCTGCCCTTTCATTCTAGCTCCACTGCTGCGGAACTGGCTGGTCTCCATCTGGCTGCCGACCACCTGGCTGCCAATCTGCCTGAGCTGCCCGTGGCGATCATCACCGACTCCCGGCCTGCCCTACAAGCCCTGCTGCAGCCTGATCAAGCCGGAGTCACCGTGGCTTTGCTGCACGCTAAGCTCACTGCCCTACGAGCCAGCGGCGTGCATCTGTCCCTCCACTGGCTTCCATCCCACGTTGGGATAGCTGGAAATGAGGAGGCAGATGCCGCCGCCAGGGCAGCACACCACGGCGACACCCCGGTGACCTCGGCAGTAGCGGCAGCAGACTTCTCTCGACAGCGCATACGGCAGCTGCTCCTCACCATCCACCCGGACAAGCGAGTGGCCAGCGGCAAGCCACCACCACCTCTCCCAGAGTCTGGCCTGGAGAGGAACGAGCGGGTGCTCCTTCTACGTCTGCGGACTGGTAGTGCCTGGCCCGCGGCACGAATGCATTCCACGGGACGCTGCACATCAGCTGCGTGCAGCAGATGCGGCGAGACCGAAACACTCGAGCACATCATCTGCTCCTGCCCAGCGTTATCCGCCGAGCGACGCAGACTGGTGAGCCGCTACCAACATATTGGGCTACCAGCGACATCCGTGGAGGACATTCTCTTCCCTGCGCGGTCACCACTGCCAGCCCTGCGGGCTTTCCTGGAGTTTGCGGGACCCGCTAATCTCCATGATATTTAACCGAGATGCGCTGGCCTCCTTCCCGTGCCAGGGTGGAAGACCTCCTCTCCTAATCCCCTAGCTACTCTCCTTCTCACTATCTCTCTCACTATCTCTCTCTCTCTATCTCTTTTAAGCCCACTCCCCCTCCCCGTAAGGCGCTTAGCCGTGACCCCGATACGGGAGACAGAAGGAAGCGTCTTCTATTCCCTCATTTCTTCTACTTCTAATAAATAGCCACTTATATATATATATATATATATATATATATATATATATATATATATATATATATCCTTTTGAAGCCGCACTGCACGCGGTACATTGTGAGATGCCGCAAGTGCACCGCGAGAGCTCTGCACGTGCACGGAAGCGAGCGGCAACGCGGTGGAGAGAAGGGAAAACGCTCGCTGATCACGCCCCAGTTTCTCTTTTTCTGCCAGAGATGGCGCTGCCTGTCAAGAGCAGCAGCGCCGCTAAGCGTTGCTTGGGAAGCCTATAACGTGTCATGAGAAAGAGAAGGGAACAATCAGCAAGTTTCCCACGTGCACGCACGACCAGCGCGGCAACTACAACTACTGATCTCAGAGGCTTTGTATGTCAGCTGACCATAAATTACTTCAGAGGGCGGCGCAGGTAGCGACACAGTTGTACGGTGTGCTCTGGCACCGCAGGCTGTCATCGCAAAAAGAGCCACGTTTCCGGCGCCAGACGGCATACTACCCCATTCTAGTACACCATAGCGTCACGTCACGCAGACGTCATCTAGACGCGTTCCATTTCTCGGAGTACCGGGGCTCGATGCTGCCTGCTAAGCTGTCTGCGTAGGATCCTGTCCAGAATTGGAACACAGCCATTGTCGTACATCGCGGCTATCACCGTGCAAACCAGGGTCGCCGATGGATAGATTTGAAAAAGAGCCAGAACACAGGCTAAAGGCATCCAAGATTAGCCATGTAATTGATCTTTATCGCCATATTTGTAGCCAGGCAGAAACGGTGTTATGAAAACCGTCTACTCTTTCGATGAACCCATGCAGTTAATGTTCATTTTTTATACTGGCAGTTACTTGGCCATTAAGTAAACTTATGTTCCGATATACGTATCCATTCATACCCAGAAATTTCGGACATTGCCCCTCCATCTTTTTGTGAAGCTTCACTGCAGTACACCACCGTAACTTAATGAGTGGTGTTTTAAAAACACTATATCTCAATATATCCCCCGAGTTTCAAGAAGTTTCAAATAAACCACGCGTTGAGATGAGCGTGCGCCTCTACAGGGCGTGGTCGCTCCTGTGCGCGCGCTTATCCTGTACGTCTTGCGCTGTCACTGCAAGTTTGCGCTGAAGTTACAGAGAGTACGAAGATCACTTCGCTCACTGCAGCGGCCGCTTTTGTGAAAGGAGCGTGCTGCTGACAAACAAATACGTTACAACTGTGACAGTTCGCGCTCATCCTGTGTATACTTGTGCGTTCGTTTCGTGCGTCCTCGTTTGTATTTGACCAGCGCGCTTTAACTGTCGAGCTGTGACAGTTGTTAGTTCGCGCTCATCCTGTGTATGCTCGTTCCGCGCGTCCTTTCTGCTTCAGCAGCGCGTTGCAAGTTTCGAGCTGCTTGCCGTTCTTCACGTGACATTACAACTTGTTGCTATAGCATTCATTCCTTCGCCCTCGGGGCGAAACAATCCACAACAAACGGTCAACTACGTCTGTGAAGACACGTTTTACTTTCATGTTATACCGATTCCTATGACAGAGGGATCAACCATGTTTTTTTTTTTTTCAAACGATGCGTAAGCTGATGAATGTAGGGCACCCCTACCCGCCGAATACCAAGTCGGCTTCGGTCTTCCTTTGTGGAAGAACGTGCATCATTGCTTACTTCTTTGAGAAGGCTTTCTGCGACAGAGGCCGCCAGTTCACGGGGAAACCCTGCGTCTGCCAAGCGGGAGAGGGAAATAGTGCCTGATGACGATGAAGAATTATGGCGGAGCCCTTTGTAATGGGTTGGTAGCATTCAACAACCTACTCGTTGCGCAATTCGCATTGTGTGACGCCTGGTTACAGAATTCGCGTTCTGCGACGCTTGGTGCTTATTTTACTCTTCTACCACACTATATTGCAAATGTTAATGCGGTTCCTTCCCGACATGAAGCCTGGCAGGTGGTGGTATCTGGTTGTTATGGCAGAGAGTAACCAGGATTTGCAGTCCCTCCTCGACATCTGCCAGACAGAGGTTGCGAGTCTTGGACTTCGGTTCAACACTAGAAATCAGCGGTTGTCTGTCTGGCAGGAGGGAACACGGATACAGCTGCGCTGACCTTGGGAGGAGAACCACTGACTGCACGCAACGACTACAGGTACCTTGGTGTTACCCTGTGTGTGGATGCCGCAAAATACAGTCTACACGAGACCATGATTCGACAGGCGGCGCTGCAGGCTCAACGAATCCTTCATCGTCGATGCCTCTGGGGCTGCAACCGCTTCCGAATGATCCGCGACTTATGGAAAATGGTGCACGTGCCGGGTCTGACGTTTGGAAACGCCGTTGTGTGCCTATCACCAACGACACGGGAGTGGTTGGAGCGCCAGCAGAGAGAGGTCGGCCGCGCGGCGCTTGGTTGCCATGGTCGAGTTGCCAACGAGGCGGTGCAGGGGGATGTCGGCTGGTCCAGCTTTGAGGCTCGGGAAGCCACCAGCAAGATTGCTTACCAGGGTCGTCTCATGCTCATGCGACGCACTCGGTGGGCGCGCCGTGTGTTCGAGTACCTGTCAGCAACCTGCATGCGGACGGACTGGACGTGACGAATCTACCAACTGGAAAAAACGTATGGCTTCTTTAAAGACTCCATCCCTACCGAAACTGCGGCTAAGTGGGCGGTCGAGGTCCGACTGCGAGTCAGGGAAGCGGAAGACACCCAATGGAGAAAGGCTATGGGGGCCAAGCCCACCCTCGAGTGCTACAGGACCCATAAGGAGAACATCAGTGGGTTGCGCTTCTATGACAACAGTTGTGGCAGCAGCCTCCTGTTCGAGGCGAGAGCTGGGGCTCTTCGCACTCTTGAGTACCGCAGAAGGTTTGATGACGCTGTCGTCAGCAGCCTGTGCAGAGTCTGCAGTATGGAGACCGAGACGCAGGATCACCTCATTCTTCGCTGCAGGAGACTTCCCACGGCTCCGGTGGAGGGCGCAACACTCCCACAGGCGCTAGGGTTTCTCGATGCACAGGACAACAGTGATAATGAGGGGGGACGATGCGCGGTGGCTGTCACGAAAAGGCGGCTTTCCGAGTGGTGGAGAACTGTACACCGAACTTAGGCCCTGTTATGTGCGCGTCTCCTGCCTTTGGCGTGTGAGGGTGTATCTTCAATATTTCTGTCTTTTTTAAATGCGAAGCATTTCTTAGCGAACCTCAGGCACTTTGGCCGTTTCTATCTACGTATCTATCTACGTATCTATCTATCTAGCCGCCTACGTCTCGGCGCTCTCCTGGTCGTCTGCATAACTTGTAATATGCCAAGATTGGCGTAGCAGGGGATCAGTGTATGACGAACACAATTCACTGGTCATGACATGAATAACGCAAAGTACCTGTCGCGTACGTCATAAAACCCTTTCTCTCAGTCACGTGTGGCACATACCCGTACACCAGAGTTCATGTTATGCGGGTATGTGCCACAGGTGATACAAAGTCTCAACCAACACAGTAACCGCGAACACACACATTGACACGCAAGGAAAGTGATAATATTAATAATTGTTGGGCTTTTACGTCCCAGAACTACGATATAGAGAGAGAGAATTTATTTACAGAAAGGCAGAGAGGTCGGCCTGAGCTACAGTTTGCTCTGGCCTGCTACTCTACACTGGGGAGGGGGGACAGGGGAGCGAAAGAGTGATGAATGACGATGGTAAGGTAGGGAGATGAGAATATAGTTCGTGACGCTGGGGCAAATCTAAAGACGTGCATCCAGTCCAGTGGCTTGTAAGAAGGCTACGACTGCTTCTATGACCACACTTGTGCTGCTGACGTCAGGCCAAGGACCTAACACAACCTCATCGGTTAAAGGCCTACTATGATACTGCCCAATCGATGAGATCAGTTTTTGTCGTTCTCGTGCGTACGCAGGACGCCATAGCGAAGGGCTCTGGAAATTTTGACCATTGGGTGTTCCTTAACGTGTACCGAGATCGCACAGTACACGGTCATCTAGCATTTTGCCTCCATCGAAATGCGATCGCCGCGACCGGGATCGAACCTGCGACCTTCGTGTCAGCAGCCGAGCACCGTAACCGCTACACCACCGCGGCGGACGCAAGGAAAGTGAGGAAGCTGAAGACAGAACACCCGTGGAAGACGCTCAACTACTATCCACTCGTCCAAGTGGTCCGCAACGTGGACCACGTGGATTACGCAAAAACCTGGGTCAATGCTTTCTATAATAAATCTGCTGAGAGAACTAGGCCTCTCATCATTACCGGTGACTTCAACATTGATTTATCAAGACCCAACAATGATTGGTGCTTATACTGTGTGAAAGACGGCCTGGATGTGGACAGGGCATCAAAAGACCTCGCTGCCACGCCCACGACAGAAGGCATCATAGATCATTTCATCGTAAGAGGCATCCAGGATTTCCACCAGCTTCACAATATCTCGCACTTCACTACACTTAGATTCCTCATAACCGCGATCACGAACGGATCCGATGAACAAGTCCGGTCCAGCTGCTGGTGCTCACTGATCACGGTGATGATGACCTTGTTCAAGACCTGTCAAGAACCCCTTCCACACATACACACGGGTTCGTGAAACGTGCGTGCATTCTCAGCCATAAAGGAGAAATATAAGCGTAACAACTGTAACTGTGACTGCAACGCACGTGCAGTGCGCCTGCGCGTACCTCTCGGCTGTGTATATATCTAGGGAAACTTTCCTGAATGAAGCTTAGTTGCGAGTAACGCCTGTCCTGCCCATCTGTGTTCCTTCTTTGTCCTGTTCGGATTCGCGCTATCCAGTATTGAAGAATATAAGCACTACATATCAGCTTACCGCGTCTGGTGTTGGTCACACCCATGTTGCGGTTGGCATTGTTAAGCAACTGTAAACAACGGGTTATATAATACATATTGTCGCGACGTCAAGAGAGAGGTCGTTACGCACAGATCAAGAGAAGAACAGCAGGTCGGAGTTTTTTTAATACCGCGCGCAGCGAGCTCTTCTTCTTTCTTCCTTTCTATCTTCTGCACGCAGCGTATGCCCATTTGTGTTGTCGTCGTCTTTCTTATTGCATGCACGTGGCATTTGCCTCCCTCCGAAAGAGGCATCGTCCCGATGCGCAACCTAGGCGCACTACTTAGCAAAGCACACACACATGCAGTGGAATCCACACAATACACGAGAGTTAGCTGGATAGGTACGGTTTCATCCGCACGACGTGAACGACTTCGGGTGAATGTTTCCGGCGACTGGAGCTGCAATCACTGTCGGGAACGACCTCGTAGTTGACGTCGTTCAAGCGTCGGGTGACTCTGTACACTCTTATTCAAGTACCGTATAACGTCCGGCACATAAACGGCCCATTTTTATTCCACCACAACGTACTGCATATAAGCGGCCCTTCAATCGCCATTAAGCGTGACAAATTCTGCGGTGACGGATTGGGCCCGCTATATGCGGCCGCGAGCGGTCGCAACGCTTATATGGAGCCCGAGGCGGAAATGGCTCGAGCGGACGCAACGCTTATATGGGGCCCGACGCGAAAGGCGGACGCAACGCTTATATACAGAGCCCCGCCTCCCTGACCTTCGCCTGTGTGAAAAGCCACAAATACGTTTTATTTTTAATAAAAATTATGGCCTGTAGCATATCACGACACTGCTGCCACCTACATTCTTTTTGGTTTAGACTGTAAGCTAACAGTTGCAACAGGTCTCGTACTGCCGGAGCACCACCAGCTTCCCGTGAACACATGTGTGCCGCGCTTACATGTTTATCGTGTATTGTGTGCGTTTATTGCGTGCTTATCGTACGCGACATTCGTCGACTGGGCATTTTCCGCGTGTTGGGGCGTTCTCCTGCCTTGATCCAGTGGCGGATGATGGTCGTTGTTCGTTGCCACTCAACACAGCCTCACGGGACGCACAGCTTTGTGTCCGCGCTCAAAAGTGCTTTCTTGCTTCGTTCATCGATTACTCACGTTGATCGAGTGATCGAGTGTACTTCCGAAGACAATCCGCGTCCGAGTGTTTTGACAAGCGGCGACCGCGGTTCCACAGGAGCGGAAGCTTGAGCCTTTTGACGAGCGACTGTGCCAAACTTGGGTAAGTTGAAGAAGGTCGCTGAACTACGTAACTTTGTTACTTCATTGCATGACAACTGTTTGCAGTAACCGTCGTGTTGGCACAGCGAGGATGATCAACAGATACCCGATAGGCAGGTGTGTTTTGTGCTTTGGGTGCTCTTATATACACCACCATAAATGACATGTTTGAAGGATGCGCATTGCGCTACGCAATCTTATGCTTCGATCATGCAGGCCTCGTGTCGTTGTGCTGTTATTCCTTGACTGTTTACTGTACGAGGTCATCGCTTGAGAGTGTTTCTAGAATCCCTTGTCGCCGTTAGAAAGTGTGTGCTTTTAAACACATGGGGTCGTCCCATAATGTTTTCACTGTGGTGATGCGAGAGTTCACCAAACTCGGCAATAACACGCAAAATTATCACAAGACTGGGGACGTGATACAGGGGCGTAGCCAAGGGGGGTGTTGGGGGGGTTCAACCCCCCCCCCCCCCCGAAATTTTTCAGTTTTGCTTGCGTATATAGGCACGCACATACATAAAGTATGGTTGAACCCCCCCCCCCCCTCCCGAAAAAAATTTCTGGCTACGCCCCTGACGTGATAGCAAAGCACACAGCCCTGACACGCGCACACGATGATGGATATGTTTTCGTGGTTGCGTCCCCGAGCTTTTCGCCAGAAATCCATGCAGTTGTTTTGTGGTTAGGATTTTAACCTAGCTGCCTCATAAATGTTTTAAAGGAGCTCACTCGAAGTAATGTATTTGAGTGAATTACGTTACGTACTGGTACTAAGTGCACACTCCAACAAATGCGTACTTAATGTGAAGAAGCACATGTTTATATCAATAGTGTTAGTAGACGAATATGTCAATTCAGTTAGGCTAATTAAGCTAACACATGCTACTCTTTGTTTCAATATTGTGTGTTTGAGAAAATATGCGTGAGCTCGTGTTCTGCCATTATATATATTTTTTTTAGCATCTTTAAGCACACGAGGTTCTCTATCACAAATAACTTAGATTGTGCTCATGTTGCGAGAATGTTGCTTTATTGTGTGGTGCTTTAAGTTATTGTATTTTCACGCTTTTTTTTTTACTTAGCACAGTACCAATATTGCTCTCTTACTTAAATGCATAACCAAGGTTTAGTATGCAGTGATTTAGGGTTTATTGAGCTTTGTAAGGTCATAAATTAAAAGAAAAAGATCTCAATTCTCATATATGTTTCCAGAAGTTCACAGAAAGTTGGAAAATATTATCGGTTTTGTGAAGGCCTTACATAACTTAAAATGAAATCAAATTGACAGCTCAACTCTACAAGACAAACTACACGGGAATTCGCTTTAGAGAACCAAAAGTTTGTTCCCTGAATGGCTTACATTCATGATGCAATACATATGCATGGCTCATTCCCACCCTCACACCAAGTGCACATGGACCACACACACTCTTTCATTTTTTTTATATTTCGATAAAAGTGTGCATATCGTTATTTCATGTAGATCGCCCATAGGGCTATGTGCATATTTCGGGTATTCCTTACAGTCTTGGGCAATAACTAGTTACTAGTAACGCATTACCGGTAACTAGTTACTTTTTTCGGTAACTTGTAACTGTAACTAGTTACTTTTAATTTATAGGAACTTGTAACGGTAACACTGTTACTTTTTTACAGAGTAACTGTAATGGGAAATACCGTTACAGTTACTTTCCCATATCCTCTCCACCTTTCATCTTTCCACAGCACGGCTCCCCTACCAATTTAGGGGTGGAGGTCGCTTAGAGAATTATCTACCCTGCAGAAGACCGAGGTCAGCAGTCAGTCTTTAACACAACTAAGTTTACTTGTAAACTACATGTCGTAAGTCAATCATGTTGGAACTGAACAACTTGCTAAATTCAAGTAGTTTTTTTTTTCCGGCGTATATATATCCTTTTTGTCACTTGAGCTTCTAGCTCGGTTCTTGGTGTACCGGTGGAACATCACGACGCCAAGTTTATATTCTCCTCGTCCGAGGCTGCGCAATAATCGTGTTTGACTGACGGCTAGAAAGCAGCAGAGCGCGAAACGGTTGAGAGGCACAAATACTGTGAACTAAGTAATTTTTCAAAACCTCTTTGAAACTAATTGTAAAAGGTTTACTCCAACTTAATACAACAATTATTAACAAAATCACATGGACGTTTTGCCTCCTATGCATGTGACATCCTCAGTATACACTGGCAACAAGAAAAAGAAAAGGAAAGAAAGAAAAAAAATTTGCGGAGATCGACCAGTGTCCCATACGTCCGTGTAAACCAGTAGGGGAATGTGGTTGTTGCATGTTATAGTCGGATACAACTTTAGAAGTCAGCGGCATTTTCTCCTCAAAGGCAGATGAACACAAGCCTGCACCAATGGGCGCGCACTCGGGACGGACATCATGAGCGGGATGGCGGTGGCTTCGCCTTTGGAGAACATCGGCGCGTGCATGAGCGGGGACTATTTCTTTTCTTTAGTCTCTCCTGACTTCTTAAGTTGTATCCGACTATAGTTACTATATATGCTACGACATGGCTCCTAAAGGTGCCATATACAGTAACTATATTGCAAGCCGACGCGTCGCGGCGAATGAACCGCGATTCCAGGAGTTCCTTCCCCTCACCTTCGTTCACGAGCCAGCGTCGTCACAGTGTTTACGTCAAAGCTATGCCCTGTTCTCCGGAAGTGTTAAACAAGCTCCGTCTTAGAATGCGTTGCATGAGTTGCTTTAACAACATCCCGTTTGCCTTCTTTAAGCCTCGTTGATTCTTTCCTTCCCATTTCGCCGATGCAAGTCGCGTCGCAATGCCCGCATCGGGCTTGTATATCACCC
>NC_051185.1:84462429-84505802 GCF_013339695.2 Rhipicephalus sanguineus | reverse complement strand
ATGCGATAAGTACACGCCGCAATGTCACATGAACGAGGGCTAGCAGCTCTTTTTGATCCGATTTCACTTAACTGTATACAAAACGCTGGTGTATAGCAATACGGCCGCTCCCGGGAGAGACGCGGTTTTCGGTCAGTTTGTCGTATCAGTGGTCCGAGCCCGAAGATCACAGCGCTCAGAGGGCGTAGAATGTATACGAGCCGTTCGCTGGGGCATGTCTGCCGAAATAGCGCGCGTGCCAGCGCTCTCGACCGCGCCCTTATAGTCAAAGTTCACAGTTGCTGCTCGAGTTACGCAGTCCCTCTCCCCAGACATCCCTTCCTGCTCCTTCACCCAGCAAATGACGGGCGGGGCGTTTCCTTCTGCTTGAGGAGCAATCGACGGCAGGCCTCGCACGCGGGTTGATGTTATCCCGTGTGACGGCGATGGCCAGCTTGTCTCATCTCTGCTTTAGCCATGTTCCTTGCCAACGCTCGCGAGCTTTTACTCGCGGGTAGAACATAAAATGCGCGGAGCGATGTTATCGATTTAGAGTTTATACGGAACATGACGGCGACAGTGAAAACCTGTCCTGAGTGTCCATACAATTGATAACGCAATAAAAAATATACAAAAAGCGCTAAAGCGGGCCCGCCTTTTTCCTGGAAAGCTGCATCATCTCCGCTGTAAAGAGTGCGTCTGTTGGCAGAATAATATATTCCGGCGCCTTTTCCATTGGTTTAGTTCTCGCCTTCAATACCCTTCTTACAGGGGACATCTCCTCACCACTTATTTCTTCATAAAGCACGTGTACAATGTCAGCACTAAGCATTGAACCTATCAGGATTTCGCGCTTGTCGGCCACAGTCTGTTATCTCTGCATGCGCGGTCGCAAACGCACAAAATGGAGCGAAATCAGTTAATCGCACATGATAGTCGTTCGAGAAAAGCAAGAGCGGGTGGGCGGCTGCATAGCAAAGCAGTGTGGGAGACAATTCACAACTGTCACTTCTCGTATATGGATAAGTCGAGAGTATGTACCCTGATGATGTCACGTGAATCACTGTTCTGGCATCACGAAGTGCATCAAAAGACAAGAAACGCCAAGAGAGAATAACGCGCTCGTTGTTTTTGTTTTTTTCTTGTATTTTCAGAGGCTGTTTAGGGGCCCTTTATAAAAATAGGGCGTGCAAACACGGACACAGGAGAGTATACAGTCAAGACACCAGATACGCCGCTAACAACTGAAAAATCACACAGCGGCGGAAACGAAGGTAGACACAAATATTTATCTGCGCATTCTCGCGTAAGAGGCCATACCTATCAATCAAGTGCGAGTAGTGGTCTACGTGAGAGATAGCTATTCACTCTCTCGACTTTTCTCTTATGTCCGTGTTTCCACGTCATGTCTTCTTAACATGAATACCTACCAACTTGCTCAGCTATATTCTAAGTTTGCCATTATCTTTACTTCTGTATTGATTTATCGATTTACTCGAGTACGAATGAAAGGAAAAAGTGTACTAACGCACCGAGATATATATATATATATATATATATATATATATATATATATATATATATATATATATATATATATATATATATGTATATATATATATATATATATATATATATATACATATATATATATACATATATATATATATATATATATATATATATATATATATATTGTAGCGAAGCTTATTGGAATTTATAATTTGGTGGAGAGTGCTGAGCCTTCACAACAACTTCGGCCCTCATTCGATGCCCCTGGCTCTTCGATCCCGTACCCTACCGCCTACCATGCCTCAAGACGCCTCCCAGCAAACGACCCCGCCCGCACCGACATGTCCCGGTGTCCCTCGTATTCGCGACCCTCCGTCTTCACTGGCGCCGATGGTACCGACGTGGAGGACTGGCTCGCCATTTACGAGCGCGTGAGTGTCCCCAATAAATGGGACGAGGCCGGAAAATTGACTAACCTGGTTTTCTACGTCGCGGGTGTGGCGGGCCTGTGGTACAACAACCACGCATCCGATTTTACGACGTGGTCCGACTTCAAGACCGCCATTATCAACGTTTTTGGCCGCCCTGCCGTTCGTAAGCTGCAGGCCGAACAACGCTTACGTGAACGCGCTCAGCAGGCCGGTGAATCATTCACCAGTTACATTGAAGACGTCCTCGATTTCTGTAAGAAAGCCGACGCCACCATGTCCGATTCTGACAAGATCCGGCACATCATGAAAGGCATCGATGACGACGCCTTCACCATGCTGCTCGCCAAGAACCCCAGCACAGTAGCAGAGGTCATAACGCTCTGCCAAAGCTATGAGGAGCTGCGCCGGCAGCGATCGATGACCCGTCGCTCTCCATCACGCGACGCCGAGCTCGCTGGCTTGTCGACCATACCCGACCACTCCGCGTTGCTCGCAGAGATCAAGACCTTCGTGCGCGAGGAAATCGCGCGCCAGTTCTCTCTGCTGGACTTTGCTCGCCTTAGGTACGCTCAACAGCCGTCGACCACCCTTCTGCCTCCCCTCCGTCGAGCAATTGAGCAGGAAATCGCGGAGGTCATGCCCGAGTACCACCAGCACCATCCGGCTCCTGCTCCTTTGAGTTACGCCCAAGTTGTCGCAAGACCGCCCCCATCAATCGCTACGGCTGCCCCACACATTTACGCTGAAGCCTCCGCTCGGCCTCACTCTTTCGAAGCGGATGTACCGGTAGCCTACGCCGACGTCACGCACAGGCCACGACTGCAGCCCACCATGCAGTCCTATCAGTTGCCGCCCCGTCAATCCCGTCCTGCACCATGGACGGGCCGTGCCCCAGGGAACCGATGGCGCACACCTGACAACCGCCCCATATGCTTCGCATGCGGTTACGCCGGCCACGTGGCGCGCTATTGCAATCGCGTGCAGCCGCCTAGAGACGTGTCGCCTGCCACCATCCAGTCGAACCGCCCGTATTACGACCCACCTACGCCTCCGTCGCCGACGTCTCGCCCAGCTGCACCTACCCGCCGTTCACCGTCACCACGACGCCGCTCGCTGTCACCGATGCGGCCACGTTCGGTCCCACGCGACCAGGAAAACTAGTCGTCGCAGTCCACGAGGCAAGGGCTGCGACGCTATCGAACTGCGAAAGCCCTCAGCGAAGCCCATCGAACGTGATAGACGTTTCTGTGGACGGTGTTCGCGCATCTGCGCTTATCGATACTGGAGCCGCCGTATCCGTTATGGACGCTAAACTAAGCCGCCTGCTACGAAAAGTGACGACGCCACTTTCCGGGCTCTCCCTCCGTACAGCCAGCGCCCAAAGTATTCACCCGACGGCAGTATGCACAGCCCGAGTCATCATTCAGGACGCTCTGTACGCCGTCGAATTCATCATAATTCCTTCATGCTCTCACGACGTCATCCTGGGATGGGATTTTCTTGCCCGCCACGACGCCGTCATTCATTGCGCACCAGCCGAATTAGAGCTCTCACCATTCTCACATTTGACGCCGGCAGACAGTTCATCCGCTGCGACCAAGGTATTCGTCAAAGACGACATCACACTTCCTGCAAATTCGTCAACGGCTGTGCCCGTCTATTGCACCGGTCTCCGCGCCGCCGTTGCACTTCTTTCTCCATGTGACCGCGTTTTCACTAGGAAAGGCTTGCTGGTGCCATTTGCGACCGTGGAAATCACTCAGGGCGAAACGGATATTTTTGTGACCAACCCATCCCCGTTCATGGTTACGTTGGTGCGAGGGGAATGTCTCGGCAGAGCGGAACCCCTCGAAGACGCACAAGTTATGGACGCACCGGGTGACACGCACTGCGCCAGCTCCCGTACGCTCAGTGCTGTTTCCACGTCTGATTCGTCATCCGCTGATGTATTTCGTTCCTCGATTGCTGACAACCTTACGTCGGTCGAGCGCTCCCAGCTTCTATGCCTGTTGGAAGAATTTCGTTCTTCGTTCGATGTCGCGCAAACTTCTCTCGGCCGCACGTCTGCTGTCACCCATTGCATCGACACTGGCGCCCAACCACCACTGCGGCAACGTCCATATCGCGTATCTCCAGCAGAGCGTCGTGTAATTAACGAGCAAGTTGACGACATGCTTCGCCGCGACGTTATTCGACCCTCAAACAGTCCGTGGGCGTCTCCTGTCGTTCTTGTTGCGAAGAAGGACGGCTCTGTGCGGTTCTGTGTGGACTACCGACGACTCAATAAGATCACCCGTAAGGACGTTTATCCCCTACCTCGAATAGACGACGCCATTGACAGCCTGCAAGGAGCAGAATTCTTTTCATCGCTCGATTTGCGTTCAGGGTACTGGCAAGTCCCCATGGCTGATGACGCTCGACCGAAGACAGCGTTTGTCACACCCGACGGCTTGTACGAATTCAACGTCATGCCGTTTGGGCTGTGTAATGCACCCGCGACCTTTGAGCGCATGATGGATACCGTTCTGCGCAACTTGAAATGGCACACGTGCCTGTGCTACCTCGACGACGTCGTCGTTTTCGCCCCGGACTTCTCCACGCATCTTCAACGCCTGCGGCATGTTTTGACGCGTTTGAGCGACGCCGGGCTACAACTCAACCTAAAGAAGTGCCGATTTGCAGCACGGCAGCTGACAATACTAGGCTACGTCGTGTCCAAGGACGGAATTCTCCCCGATCCGGCCAAGCTTCGGGCCGTGACAGAGTACCCCAAACCTACGTCCGTCAAAGAACTGCGTAGTTTTGTAGGACTATGTTCCTACTTTCGTCGCTTCATACGAAACTTCGCGACTATCATATCGCCGCTGACAAAGCTCCTTGGCAGCAACGGGCCTCTCAATACGTGGTCGTCAGAGTGCGACGCCGCTTTCGCGAAGCTCCGTCGTTTGTTGACGTCTCCTCCGATACTACGCCACTACGACCCTACGGCCCCCACAGAGGTACACACGGACGCCAGCGGTGTTGGCCTCGGCGCTGTCCTTGCTCAGCGCAAACCTGGGTTCCCGGAATATGTCGTGGCATATGCAAGTCGCACGCTTACTAAAGCCGAAACCAATTACACCGTCACGGAGAAAGAATGCCTGGCAATCATCTGGGCCCTTACGAAGTTCCGACCTTATTTGTATGGTCGGCCATTTGATGTCGTCACCGACCATCATGCGCTGTGCTGGTTGTCGTCATTGAAAGATCCCTCAGGCCGTCTCGCCCGTTGGGCACTCCGCCTGCAAGACTACGACATCCGCGTACTGTACCGCAACGGACGCCAGCATGCTGACGCCGACGCCCTGTCGCGCTCTCCCTTGCCTGACGACAATGCCCACAGCTCAGTGTCTCCCCTTGCCGTTTCTTCCATCGACATTCAGACAATCGCTACCGAACAGCGCAAGGATCGCTGGATTGCCTCACTGATAGACTTGCTGACTGATCCATCGCCAACACCATCCACTCGCGCCTTGCGTCGTCAAGCGCACCATTTCGCCGTTCGCGACGACCTCCTCCACCGACGCAATTACAGCGGCGACGGCCGCCAGTGGCTACTAGTAATACCCCGAAGTCTGCGTTCTGACATATGCGAATCGTTCCACGCTGATCCGCAGTGTGCGCATTCTGGGGTATCGAAGACTTACCACCGCATCCGCCAACGGTACTTTTGGCGAGGGATGTACCGCTACGTGCAGAAGTTCGTTCGCTCCTGCATCGATTGTCAGCGCCGCAAAACTTCAACGCACCTGTCGCCGGCAGGTCTGCAACCTCTACCTTGCCCTGACCGGCCATTTGGGCGTGTTGGCATCGATTTGTATGGACCACTTCCTCTGACGTCTGCTGGTAACCGCTGGGCCATCGTCGCTGTAGACCACCTCACGCGATACGCCGAAACTGCCGCCCTCCCAGCGGCTACAGCGCGCGATGTAGCCTCCTTCCTGCTCCACCGATTCATGCTACGTCACGGTCCACCCCAGGAGCTGCTCAGCGATCGAGGCCGTGTCTTCTTGTCGGAAGTCGTCGAAGCCATTCTAAAAGAGTGCAACGTTGTTCACCGCAAAACTACTGCTTACCACCCGCAGACGAATGGCCTAACCGAACGATTTAACCGAACGCTCGGCGACATGCTCTCCATGTACGTAGCCGCCGATCACACCAACTGGGATGCCATTCTGCCGTTCGTCACCTACGCCTACAATACCGCCGCTCAGAGCACCACTGGTTTTTCTCCCTTTCTCTTATTGTATGGCAGGCACCCCTCGCACACAATCGACACAATCCTTCCATACAAGCCGGATCGGTCTGAGTGTGCGCCGATTTCTGCTACCGCCCGACTTGCTGAAGAATGTCGCGACCTTGCCAAGACCTTCACTACGCAGGACCAAGAGCGGCAGAGGAGCATTAGCGGTGACAGAATCACTTCTGAGCCGACGTTCCTCCCTGGAGCGCTCGTATGGCTCTCGATCCCTACCACTGCACCTGGCCTCTCTTCAAAACTACTGCCCAAATACGAAGGCCCCTACCGTGTTGTTGAACGCACATCCCCTGTAACTACCTGATCGAACCAATAGATCCATCCTCGGACATGCGCCGTCGAGGGCGCGACATTGTAAACGTGGAGCGCCTCAAGGTGTACCATGATCCGCTCATTGTGACAAGTTGTTAGGTCGCCAGGCGGCTCCCTTTTCGCACCCGGAGTAATTGTAGCGAAGCTTATTGGAACTCTGAAGTGGGTCGTCCTCTCCGGCCCCTTCTAGTGGGTTGCCCTCTTCGGACAGAGTGCAGCTCGCGCAGAGTCGGCCCCCGCCTTGACTGTCGCTGTCGAGTATCGTCGCCGCTAATAACCTCTTTATAATATATATATATATATATATATATATATATATATATATATATATATATATATATATATATATATATATATATATATATATATATATATCACTTATCCATTTTACTTATTTATGCAAAGTGTACTAGGTCCAAGACTGCAAGAATATGCTATCCAGCGAGTTGGGTCGTCGCCCTTTAAGGCTGGAGGACGCGGCAGCGTTAAGGTCAGACAATACTCGTGATATTTCTGGAGAAGAAAAAGATACTACAACTTCTGGGGAGCTATTCCCGATGCGTTCATCCAAAGGAGATGTCCACAGTCCATTTCGGCAGAGCGCATTCAGTGATTCGAAAAAGCGGTGAGCCGTGATGTCACCTCGCTCTTGACCACGTAGCCGCACCGAACCCGCCAGCACATTCCTAGCGTAAAAAGAGAGTGGACGAAATGCACAGAAACAGGAAATTTTAAGTCTGAATTTGCGTATGAATGTGTCCCAGATGTGTGAGAATTATGCAGGGAATGCGTACCGACCTTACAGCCAACGTTTATAGAACCAGGTAAGTTGCAAAACTCCCCGCGTCAGCCAACCCGTCGCGCGGCGCCGGGACAGCTTCTGGTTTGGTGGCGCTGGCGGCGCAACAAGCTTCCGCTAGCAGACGAAAACGCGTAGTCTGCGTGGCAAACGCCGGGGCAGCCGTTCAGAAAGGGCTCGGTTGTTTACTCGCCGACTGTATATTATCGTGATTTTTCGTTACGCTGCCGCTGCAATGTAAAACTGAGTAATATTTAGCAGCGGTTAGGCAAAGTCAGTAAAGCTATGGCTTTCAAGACTGTTCAAGATAACTGACGCTTGATAGCATAGCATACGAGTCTGTCCATTACCCTATAAGAAATTAACTATATGGCGCATTCTCGTAGCGTAATTATTTAGCTAAAGCGGATGCTTGGGCGTGTTGGTACTTATATCTTTTCGTTTTGGACTGTGCAAGTATTGCGTGGTGCTAACGAATAAATCTTTGTTGTAAGTCAGCGCTGTTGTTTGTGTAATCCTTTTTCTGGTGCTCCGTAGTTTATCGCGCTATTTTTTTCGATAATTCTTCACTTTCACTTTTTTGAAGTGAGGAGTTTTCACTCTGTACCGCGGCTGCTGTTACTTGTAATTATTGAGTGGTAAAATCGCCGTGTGTGTACTGCACGCCACAATTTCAGTCCTGCTACAGAAAGAAAAATTGTATTTATTTTTCGCACGCAATGCAGAGAAACAATTTTTCAGATATTGCATGTATGGTGTGATGCACACAAACGGCACAACTTGTTTACAGTCTCAAGCAGTAAACCTTATCAAGACAGCTCTAATTAACTGTAAAAAATTATTTACAGCACAATTTTTAGAATCACTCAAATCAAGACAAGTTCGGGAATATCTTTGGGACGCAATCTTCGACGAGGCTCCTTTCCGTTGGCGATTTCAACCTTAATTCTTATCGTTGACCGTATGAGTGAAAGTCTTCAGGATGTCTTCCTCATGAATGTGCATATCACATACAAGTGATATGTCGGACAGTTTCTTGTCCATACGAGGAATGGCGCGATCCCACGTCGCTCGCTGGTACAAATAGGTTACCAACCGTCTCGTATTTCGCGGGACTGTCCCGACTTTTTATACAGCGTTGCGAGCCGTCCCTGTCGGGACAGTTATATGTGCCGGATTTATTCCGTACCGTCCAGTTAGAACCTTTTACGTGATCCAACGCACGCCCGACAACGCGCGTCACGCTCCAGAACACAAAGTTCTCACGAATAGCACGCACGAAGCAATGGCGGTGGCTAGCCACCGCTACTTTTGTGCGACGTCTGCGCGAAATGCGACAACTTTTACGGATACATTCTCCAGCAAGAGGAAGTGTTGCGAGCAGCACGTAGCCAGCTGAAGAGGCCGAAACAATGGACCCCCCCCCCTCCCACCCGTCCCGACTCCCTTCATTGAAGAGTTGGCAACCCTAGGCACAAAAGAAATGTCGGGGTGTCTCGGAACAGAACATGTCGGCATGGTGAAGACACGCAGCATATCCGAAGCACAACAGAAAACGTCAAGCTGTTCGCGCAGAAAGCAGCCTCCACGAATACTGACGCGACGCGCCGCAACACCGGCTGAAGAGAGCGGAGTGAGTGAATCTTGTTGCGACAGCAGCGCCACATCTGTAGCTGATGGCGGCGGCGCCGCGCAGCATCGCTCAGTTTTGCAACTGACCTGGTTCTATAAACGTTGCTTACAGCTGCGTTAGACGGGCGGCCGCATTAAATCTAAATCGATGGCTAACACGATCGAAAGACATGTGCACAGAAAATCGGATCTCTGAGGGCTGCGTTCGTTCATTGAAGCGCATTCCGTCCATATCATTTGTGTCGAGAGTGTTTGAAAGCTTCGTGATGTCATGACGGCGCTGCAGAACAAGAACCGGAAACAGGGGGCGCGCTTCTCGCCGAGCTCCCGCTGTTCAGCGGCCGCTGAAATGGACAGTCCGTTACATGGACACATCGAGAAGAGCTCCACCGGCAAAGTGCTGTATTTTATTTACAGATTCCCCATTTGCATTAAAAGAAAAGACTAACGGCGGCGCGCCGCAATTATTGCGCGGCGGCGGCGGCGTGATCTCTCTGGGGGCTTCGGCGGCGGCGCGAGCGGCCTGACCAAAAACAGGCGGCGGCGCGGCGCGGCGGCGCACACCTCTACCATCTCCCCGAAGGGAACCCTGATGGGATGCGAAGCAGCAGCGGTGCGCACGGCGTTGACCCGGTTGAAACGGGCGTCGACGCGGGTGCTGGAAGAACGGTTTGAAGCGAAACTCGGTGTAGCGTTTACTCGAGTAAACGTTTGTTTGAAACGCAAAGACACGGGGGGCGGGTTGGGTTTCGTGTAAGTTTCATTAAAGCGTTTGGCAAGACTTCATAGTCGTTGTTTCTTCAGAGTCGAGACACGGGCGCTGGACCGGAGCAGGAGCGCGTTTCGCCTTGACTACCACGGGTGAAGCGAGAGAGAAGTGACACGTTCAGAGGTGTTGCGAGCGGGCGGAGCAGCCGGCAGCTGCGGGCGCTACGGCGAGCATGCTGCGGGTGAGGGAGAGAGTGACGTCAGCGCGCACCTGCGAGGGGAGCGTGACGCCAACGCAAAGCTGTGGCGTGACCTACTTGGCAACGCTCCAACACCTATGGCGAGGGGAACGCGTTGCGGCGCATTCGTACGGAGGCACGTAACGTACGGCGTTACACACGTGAGTCAAAGAGCTGCTTCGCATCTAAAATTAATTGAAACAAAAGAAATATTAAGAGCTATACGGCTGGTTTGAATGCTTACAGCGCGCTTCCTGGCGAGCAAGCGCTATCTCTGCGAAAGGGCGTCTGCTACGCAGGAGCAAGGCAGGTGGCGCCACGCTCGAAAAGAGAGTGCGAAGGAGAGGAGACCGAGGAGGAACACGAGCGGAGGAGGAGAGTATCGCTACTTTACGAAGTTTCAGGGGCTTTATGCAGCGCGGGCACGTCGTGGCATCCCGCGGCGGCCACGGTAACTATATATGCAGCTTACGATGCTCAAATCGGCCAATGGCCGTGTAACTGGCTCATCATTTCTCGAGAGACGAATGAGCGATTTAGAGCTGACTTCAAAATTTAGTAGCAAATTCCATGCCGCGTGCTGCGCCAGAGGCTGCCTGCGCTATGATGTTTCGTTCCCATGTTTGCAGGAGCCTCGACCACCGATCGGCATGTTCAAAAACTTTTGCAGGACCCCTATAAAGGGACATTAAAAAAGGTAAAGAACAATTTATGTCAAAGTGAAAGGTGCATGTTTTAGAACGCCTAAAATGTCAGTATTATCAATGGCAGTGGTCTACTAATCGAGAAATTAAGGTAAATGTAGGACACGGTATGCGCCACCAGTGGGACATTTTAGAATGAGCCCGTCGACGTCAAGAGTCCCGAGTACAATTAATAAGCTAGCACTCAAACTACTTGTAATAAAAAAAATTAACATTCCGTACATTACGAGATGTAATAAACTGCTGCTTGCGCGTTTCTGTTTCATTCATGGAAAAAAGAACTTGGCGTTACCAAGGCGAACGGCGCGCGTGGTTTAAAGTTCCGTTTTCGCCGGGCTCTCCGCTCGCGCGGTCGCGTCTCAGAGGTAGTTTCGTTATCACGTACTGTTGCGTGTGCTACGCACTCTCATGAAATTCATTCTAACAGAAAGTTCTACAAAATTCCGCGTCCCTGTTATGTTGCCGGATGTCTTGATGGAATGCGCCGCTTGAGCAACTGCAGCAAAGAAACCGACGTGACTTTCCCATGGGTTCCGCATATAAACCCACGCCGAAGTGGCTGAGTTGGCTGACTGCCGTGCCTCTGCGACAGTGTGCTAAAAAACAAGAAATATGCGTGTGTGCTAGCTGCAATTTCGCGCAGGGGATTACGAGATCAACCGCAACTTGGGCAACGCTGCCACTGAGAGCAGAAACCGCAGCGTCGGCTGCCGGGCAGTACAGGCGGGCAACGTTGGGCAAGGCAAAAGCTACGTCAGGAGGCCTTTTGAGGCGGGTGATTTGAAGTGCGCTAACGCTGCGCGGACCATTAAAACGTGATTTTCTTTCAAAATAAGCATTTCCTTGGCACGAAACAAGCACTACGAGGTATCTGGAACGTTATTTCAGCAATCAACGTCGACTTAACATTTGTCTTTAGTGTCTCTTTAAGAAGATTGAGCCCTTACAACAAAAAAAGTCACAGTTTCGCCGCAAGGGCGAAGCAATGAATGCGATAGCAAGAAACCAATGCTATTGGCCTCGAGGCCCACCACTGGAAACGCCGGCGCCACCGTCGGCGTGACGCGCTTGGCAGGATCACGTGGTCTCAGCGGCCGCGTCGGCTGCTTGTGGAGCACTGCCGCGTGCTTTGAAAACGAGTTTCAAGTCCCACATGCGCTGCGGTCTGTTCAAATTCGGAAGCTTTCTCTCATTTTCTACTCAATTGAAACCATTGTAATAGAGTGGCTGCCTCCGAAGGCGACGAACATGGGGCTCTACCGCTCGGTGCCGCAGTGCCGTGCTTACGCAAAGGAGCCCAGTGTCAGCCTGCACTGGTAACCGCGGGACAAGAAACAGCGTGAAGCATGGGTTGTAAAGCTAAGAACCGGCAAGTAGCCATCCGCTACGAGTCTTGTGTGCAACAAGCACTTCCGCGACGAAGACTTTTGCTACTGCGTCAGGCCTGCGATGTTCGGTGAGTAGCAGACAGCGCGCACTGAGACGATTGCTCGCGCGCGCTTCCCGCCGGCAAATGATGCTTATCTGCCACATGATGGTAAAAGCGCTACCTTTTACCGCTCATCTTCTGTTTGTTCGTTTAGCGGCGTCCCTTGAGCTCGAGTGACTTTCATACGCTCCGTAACATGAGCGCGGACATCACGGTGAAAGCGTGAAACATCCCTCTTCCCCTCAGCACGAGAAAACCGCGCGAGCAGACAGCGGAAGGGCAAGGCTCTCCCTGCGCAAACATAAGAAGAAGCGAGCGAGCTCGCCGAAGCGCTCCCGCGCCATCTCGCTGGTAATGAAGAAACGCTTATAAGCGCCTGCCGTCTCCGAGTCCGTCCAGCGCTAAAGGGTGTGTATATAACGCTCGCCGTTAGCTACGTGGAGGATCTGCGTTTCGTGGCGTAGTAGCTAGCGCCACTCGCTGCGGAGCAAGAGGTCCCTGGTTCGATTCCGCGCTTTGGAAGCATTTTTTCTGATTTTTCTTTGGGGCTTTTATGTATATATACATACTTATACATATACGGTGCATGACGGCGGCGACGGCGACGGCAAAATTCAGCCGAGACTGTCCATATAATTGCTATCGCAATAAAACTTGAGTAGCGATTGGTGTAGTTATAAATCGTGCGCTAAATTCAGCTCTGCTACTGTGAAGCCTGAGGAAGTGCGTAGCACAGGCACCCAGCGATTCCCGTTCTTAGTGTTCCCAGTGCTCCGTTTACCAAACCGTCAATGACGTCAATGTCTGAGGTAAGCATGTAGGGTGTCCCCGGCCCGAGTAGTCTTGTTAGGAAATTCGCAAACTCGGTGTGCGACATGCGCGCTACTTTTGCTACGCTTTATCGACTTCCTGCTTGTTACGGCAGTTGAGATACGTGTCGTCTGCAGCGAGTTCCGTCAGGTTGTTTCCCCCTTCCGATGTAGCGACGAAGGCGCCAGTGGGAGAAGCAATCGCGCGCTTGGCGAGGCGGTGGCGCCCTTTCCCGAGCGGCGCGGGTGCCAGTCACGTTACCGAAGCGTTTTTAGCGATTATAAGTTAACTATTGCGATTACTTCTTGGTTCTTCACGTTAATTATATTATTTTAGACCTGGTCCGTCTATTTAAACCGGTTCTGAGCATTGCTAGATTTGTTTTGCTAGATTGCTAGATTGCAAATCTAGCAATGCTGAGCATTGCTAGATTTGATTTGCATTGCTAGAAGGGGCCTGAAGGCCCCTTCACACAAATATGTGGGACCTAAGTGCGCTAATCCAGGTGTGTAGCTTATTGCTACTGCATAAAAAATGTCAGAAATCCCGGGGACTCCCATGAACGCCCGAAGAGGGGGGGGGGTTCGCCCCCCCCCCCCCTCTTCGGGCGTTCACGTTTTTACTTCTTCGTAACCTCTCTAATCTCAACTTAATCCCTCAGGCAACACGTCGCCACAACGAAAGCTCAATGTTATTGCATGTTTTAACTCATACGCTGTACCTGCTAGATAAATACTGTATTCAACCTTCCTGCACTCATAGCTCGCACAACCTTTGATCTTTTGCTATTGCAATCTAGTGTATACTAGTACAAATACAGATACTTTCCCTTAACATTTGGACTTTGGAATGCATTGGCTGGAATTGCTTGCTATTTCTCATGACCGATTTTAAAGGTATCACAAAGTTGAAGGGTGTCACAATTTATGCCAAATTTATTTCTTCTATATAAAAGAGTGCACGTAATTTTACATATTTATCATTCAATTTCAAGGCGTTGATTCAAGTGACATCGAAGCTGGGCTCGCCGGATGTGAAGAAAAGGTGATCACTTAGTCAGACCAGAATTTCCTGTGACGAAGAAGTGATGAAACTTGAATGAAGGCCTGTTGCAGCAGAACCTGGTCAGGAAAAATGGCAAGTATACAAAAAATGCACTGTACATGAAAGTGCAAGGCAGTCAGTTTCAAGTTCAAGCTATTTTAGTGGAGTGGTGATTGTGCTATGTGTTCATTTTTACGTCTACTCGTTAAACACAGCCTGTATGATGTTACAAAGCCAGTAAACACAACACCTGCATTCTAATGACATTATGCCAAAGACATTTTGTAAGGTTATAAATGCATAAGAATGAGGATTTCCCACAAAAATTTATAACATGCCAGCTGTCCAGCTCATGGCTCACATATCATGCTCATGGTCTTGTAGATATTTTTTTTCAATGAGTGATGCCTGTAAATTGCTTGAAAGCCAACCTTGAGGCCGATAAGACATAGATAAGCGAATCGCTTTGCAAAGCCTGCGTACTTAATTTCGGGACTTATTTTAACATCTGAAGCCCCAACCAAAGCACCCTTTAGCATTTACACAACAGCAGTTCACAAAGCACAGAACTCCAATGACACAGAACTCTTACGTTAGCATCTCATACTTTCTCGATGTACATCTGCAGAAAGTGAGTTATCTGCCATTTCAGCATTCATAAGGACACACATCTAGTACTAGACTCAAAGAACAGGTGAGTCGCGCCTTTCACCTCTCAGACGATCAGCGCGCCTTTTTGATGCTTCATTAAAGGCGGCCTGTTCAATGGCTGCCTAAGCTTCTACAAAGAGCTATTTCAATCCTCGGCTTTAACGTGACAAAAGCGAGGTATGACTACCAGCAGGCACGCCATGAAGGGGGTCTCTGTACTAAGTCTGAGAAACTGTAATGCCTGAACGTATATGTAAATCTAAGTAGGCGTGTTTTAGCATTTTAACTCGTCTCAAAATGCAACTGCTGGGGCTGGGAATCGAGCGCACAAACCCCCGCTGATCAGCACAATGCCACGGCTGTTGAGCTGCCATGGGGTTATATCTGCCTATACAATGCTCAGTATTATCCCTGTCATACCAGGGAACACAAAGTTTGTCGCCTTTTTAATGGCTGGCATAAAACACCCTTTATGATAAACACCACGTGGCGTCTTTGAGACAACTGACTGTTCCAGGAGGTGCAGTTATACTTTGCACCGCTGAATAAGATACACTCAAACCTCATTATAACAGTCGCATCTGCCACGAAAATAACTTCGTTATATCCGAAAATTCGTTATAAAGGTTTATTTTAACACTAGTTATGACAAGACTATTCTTCATTTACTTCGTTATAAACGATAATTCGTTATATGCGTGTTCGTTATAACGATGTTTGAGTGTAGTCCCAAAAAGCACTACACTACTGATTTGCATGCCACTCATTGGGCAGAAGGCTGGATGTACCACACAAGCTTCTCAAGGTTACAGCTAGCATTGTCTCGTGTGTGCATTGAAGCCTTGCATCTCTCACACAAAAGCTACAGGAGACAAATTTGTTATGTTAGTAACAACTCAATGAGGGCTAGCATGTTTCATATTTAGAACTGAGGATAAAACAGTGTGACTAGAATGAGGACACAAATAACAAGTACTGTAGGACAAGTGCTATTGTGGCGTTTTACTTGTCAAAACCACAATATGATTATGAGGCATGCAGTAGAGGGGCACTACAAATTATATTCGGCCACCTGGGTTTTTTCAGCATGCACCTAAATCTCAGCTGAACCCTGCTTGTACATTTTTTCATCGTAAACAGCACAACGAAATGGGATAACAAAGAAAGATGAACACAGGTGCAACGTCCTAGGACTCGCTCAACATTCAACTCTTTTATACATTCCTCATTGTTACATTTCCCAGTTCAAAAGGCTCCTAAAAACTGGTCCCAGCAAAAAAATAGACACCTAAGGCTTCGTCCTGTAACCCATTTCTGCGTGTGTGCTCTTGTGTCCTTCCAATCAGCGCATTTTCCAGGCCAGCATAAGAATCGGTTCTTCACGCTATGTTCCTGCCCTAAACATCACGAACTGTCACTCTGCTGAATATGCTGCAGAGGTACACCAAAGAGTTTGGCGATGCAGATTGGCACAAGGACATTCAAGTGCTCAAAAAGGGTCTGGTTCTGGCAGAAGTGTAAAAGAAACACCACACTTCCATCTAAAACTTCTGTAAGCGATAAACTGATGAATAAATTCTACTGGGGATAGAGATGTGTGCAGTGCATATGCTTTATTATTTACCAGCAGTCATCCTCCTGATTTTAACCGCGCTATCGTTGTACGTTGCCTGGCTACTGCATTTTCTTTCCCGCGGTCCAGTGAAAACTGTATTAGATGAGTTCTACTGTAGATAGATGTTCTTGCATTTCACCGTCATCGAGGAGCAGCAGTGGGCGGGAACTGAACCCAAACCCTCGAGCCGAGTAGCGAAGCACCACGGCTGCTGAGCTATGACAGCAGGCAACTTTCAAGAACAGTGTATTTCTTCACAAACTACAGTGTAAGTCACAAGTCTAATAAAAAAAGGAATTCAGCAGATGGAATGCTGCTGTCAAATCATTAAAACACTTACAGCTTCATGCTGCTCTGTGATGCTGATTGGCACTAGCTGTAGTCATTCACATCTGAAATATGGCCTAGCTTCCCCGGGGTCATCCACAATCTCTCATGTAGTGCTCCTCCGTTCTCATTTTGGTGTGGAAGTGCTAACGAGCAACACTAGATGCACTGGCACTGAGTGGATTTGCTCTGACACATAACAAGCCGTGTTTGAATGCCAAAGTCCTTTTTTTCGGGTGAGGCAAGCAAATTGGTCTGGGTACCTGAAATAATTAAAAAAAAAACATTCATAATGCTTTCTGTGGCTGCTTCACACAATGATGTGTGGAATAAAAATTAACATAAATAAAAAGAAATTACAGAAGTCAGCACGCAAGAACATATTAACCCTTTACCTCCCTAATTACTTTTGAATAGAATAACTTAATACTAAAAATTTTTTAACAGCAGAGCTCTTTAAAGGAGTACTGACACGAATTTTGAAAACTTTCAGATTGTTGCTCTAAATGAAAATAATGGTGTCGAGAAACCTAAAACGAGTATTGTGGTGCCTGGGAATGCATCGTATATATTTTAATTACCGCTACCTTAAAAAGACACTTTCGGTTTCGATATCGAGGGGGCGGCTTCTCAGTGACGTTTCATAGCGGTCTGATGTCACGGGGATACAAAAACTCGCGATATACTAGTGGCAAATCCGTCATCTGCTCGTGGTGCACATAAACAACGATGAGTGAATTGTTGTCCAGTGACCCTGACAGTGACTGCTACGATTTAGGCTGCATGCAGGACGCAGAACTCGCAAACTCGGGAGAACTGTTTTGACTTGTCGGGAAAATGTCCATTGCAGTGGGGCTGGCTTGCAGATGCTCAGCGACGAAAACTTCAGTCAAATTAAAATATTTTATACATGTTCTCCGACTCCGGTGTGTGGACAGCGTTGACACTGCATACGAAGGAAACGAAACATGTCCCTTTCACGATGTCTCAAAATCATGTCAGTACTCCTTTGAGCTTTTCGTTATGCCGCCTGGCATGAACAGAAACTCGGCCCAGCTTGCCTTTGCCACATTGAGCTTAGCTAAAACTTAGATGAGTCTAGTTTAGCCTAGGTAGGTATGCCCAAACCTTATTAAGCCTGTATAAGCTTAATATCTGCGAAGTAAGCCGAGCTTAATGAAGTTTAATTAAGACAATCCTAATTAAGCCTGGCCCAGCCTGCCTTTGCCATGTTATGCCAAGTTAAGCTTAGATGAGCCTAGTTGAGCCAGAGTAAGTATAACCAAAACTAATTAAGCATAGTAGTCAATCTAAGCCACACTATAATTAAGAGTAATTAAGCCATAACCTAATAAGTCCAATTAATCCAAGTCAAATCCTCAATTAGGTTAGTGAAGCCAAGTTCAAGGTGACACCAATTACTAGTATCCAAGTCGAGTCTAAGCTTAGTCATAATAACGACTACGACTAATAGACACTAATTTAGTTGTGTGTGATTGAGCCAAGCCCAACCAACATACTTGAAATACCTGTGGCCCAATTAAGCTAATTAAGCCTCATTATATACAATGGGGCCTAACACTGGTTTGTGATCGAATGACAGACTCAATCGTTGGCAAACAGTGACCAAATGATACTAATCGAGTCAATCAATACTGATCGATAATCGGTCGGTATCGATTGAAGCCTTGATAAGCCCTAAGATAAGCCTACACATACTAAAATAATCATAGTCTAGCGTGATTAAGCTCTTTCAATCAATAAATACTGATCGATAAATAATTGATAACTCAGAGAATGTCAGAGAAGAACCTAGCCGTGACCTAAATTCCCACCTGCTTTCATGAAGAGCGCGTTCGAGTTCGCAAAAGCCTGGACTGCCTAGAAAACCACCAGCTCCGCTGTGATTCAGCCTTGTACCACTTAGTGCAAGATGCCCATATTTTTTTCCATGCTGTTCAAATTTGGCGCACGAGATAAATACAAGCAATGGTTTGAAAACATTATTTTCCTTAGTAGTAGGCCCACAAAACGCGTGGATGTGCCGAGGGATGCACAGATGTGTTGCATTGTAACTCACTTGCAGAGGCATATCTTGGAGCACGCCATCTATATGCATAAGAATGTTCTTCATGTGGCTCTCCCTAAAAGAAGCAAACAGAAACATAGGTGTGTTCATACGGCAGTTTGTAAAGTATACTGCAATGACTTCAATATTCAAGACATCGCCGAATGGCTCAGATTCAGAAATATGCTATATCTGAACTGTTTCTCAACTCACCAGCACTGGATCAAGAGGAGCGGCATGGAATGTGTCACCCTCCATTTCTGTCCCCACTTCAGCGGGTGTAATGTAGTGCACCATTGCACCACGGTATGGAGCCTGCAATTATCCGCAGTGTTGTTACCAAAATGTCACACCTATAGTTGGGTGCAGCTTTAGAAGTTTGCGGCAATTTCTTCTCAAAAGCAGGTGCATACGAGCCTGTACCAATAGGCGTCATGAGCCGAACGGCTGGTGACCCTGCTTTCCGAAAAAATTGTCTAGTGTATCAGCAGAACTATTTGACAAGTTGTGAAGATGATTGGCTGCCACACTTCAGTCACCTTGGCGGATGACCGAAGGTAAATGATGATTTGACACATATCTGGACTTCTGAAGTTGCACCTGGCTGTAGATTCGCTGAGCTACAAAGGCTGATTACCACATTTGCCTGTGTGGTGTCTTTTCGAGTATTAGATTTGCATATGCAGTGACTCACTGGTCGGTCGCCTAGCTACTGCACCTACATACTTTTGCCCAAGCTTTTTTAGTGAACCATGCTCACGGCGTGACCCTTGGACAGCTCGCATCACTGCAAGTGCTAAAAAACTTATTGCACTATTGCATGACACCCAGACTCCCATTTGCTGGCTGGACACTTCTGAAGGCTACACTTCCAGCTAATTCTCTTATCCATCGAGATATGGTGGCGGGGTGGCTTTTTGAATGAAGCAAGCACTATTTGAGACTCATCACGTGATCACGGGGTGGCCCACATTTGGAGCACGTGTTCTCACTTCCAGTGCGGCGAGGCCACGGCTGTCAGATGCAACATAGAGTTTCACTACCACTGATGTGAGGATTAGAGTAGCACCGTTTGCCTCTATTTCAGTGCAATAAGCGTACATACACTGCACAAAAGAGCTGCACATTCCAGGCAGCACAGTTGATACATGCGACATTAACCAAAACAGAGTGAATATGTTATTTAAAGCTGCACGTCAAATGAACAAATCACTTGGGCATCCTACGTATTGCTAACGAGGCTTTCAGTATGTGTCAACGTATTATAGTGACTATGGCACTACTCGAGCGTCATATGCGATCAAGGTGCACCTTAATGCTTACTCTTGTGATACTTCTGCCATTCACCAGCTTGGAAGTTTCAACAGTACTGCTAGTTATGCTGAACTCTGTATTTGACGCCACTTCAGCCGTGGCAATGCTGTCCACAAACACGTAATGGTGAACATCCACGGTTGTCATAGACAACAGTTTACACTGACAAGGACACTACTACAGTAACACTACTAGTAGTGGTTGACACGAGTATGTGAATAAACCACATCCACGGAAAAGCAACACGCGCTTGTCTCTTTGATGTGTTCGTGTACGTATCAGTTGTGTAAAGACTATCATGAAGTTGTTTAGCTTGCGGCGTTTGTGCCGAGGTCACACAGGACCTCGCAATAGACACCAATCTAATTCGACCACAAGCTTTCACTACCTATAACTTTACTCCGCGCACTGAATTATTCGCATACACGACGTGTTGCATCTTACAGCGACCAAGACACAGCTAAACCGCGACAAGCATGAGCTGCAACTTCACATCACAGTCGGCTTTTGCTGCTGTGTCTCGAAGTGGATGCTCGGCACTCCTAATATGCGGTTCTGCTGCTACAATCCTCTCACTGGCCGCTTTTGAGGCAATCACTGCAGAATACAACTGCTGCACCGGCTTGCACACGTACCAAATGATATGGTCAACCAAGACGCAAACATGTCAATCTGTCTAAACACGCCAATCAAATTCAAATAACGCAAAACTTCCCACCGTGCGCTCGATGTCGGGAGACACTAAAGACCCTTTACTGTCTCCCAACTCTCGAAAAAATAGAGGAGACTTAAGGAGAGACAGCTTCGCGGCGTCTTCGCCGCTTGCGTTTCCTGCTAAGCTTGAAGATAGACGGCACAGCTGAGATCTTGAGTCGCCTTCTCTTACGATCACCCGTGGACGGCATGTAGTCCAAGGCACGAAAATGCGCAGAACAGACGCGAGCACAGTGCGTCAGCGAGTGACCGACGGCCTCTTCCCATTGCTTTTTCCTGTTGGCTCGGCTAGGCACCAAGTGGTAGGATATTCCAGCAGTGTTCTTCAAGGCATGCGGACACCCGTTCACGAAACAATACGTCGATGGCATTCGAAACGCCGCAGGTTTGTAAGCTCGTGAATTCGCGCGCCTACAATCCACACACGAAAAGATGCGCCAAGACTGTTTCGGCCTTTCGCGTCACAGCTATCGAAAAGCCTGCTCGATTTTATCGCAGTAATTTACGGCCCTTTCATGCCCACCAACACCTGATCACACTCCTGGTTGTAAATGTTCTGCGACGACACATTCTACGGGTCGGCACGGAAACGTGCTGTGCGACATGTCCACATCGGCCACATGGTTGTGATCAGACAGACAGCTGTGAGGCTGTGAAGCCTGTTTTTCCAGTGCGCGCCTTTAGCGTGGTTTCCGTTGCATCCGCGACTCGCCGCAGCAGTCGCCAGCGCGGCCGGCTGGCCTTCACGCACGAAAACTCTCCCGCGACAATGACCGCGCGTTTTGAACGAAATGTTTTTCAGGAAATTAACTAAGCTTCGCACTAGTAATACCGAGTATGAAGAAAGTGCTGATCTGGGCGGCCTTCTACGTTGTTTCTCTTTCTTTCTTTTTCTCCGTCTTTTTTGTCAGTTTATTTCTTTCTCTATGTACACATTTCTTTCTCACTCCTTCTATCTTTCTTCCCTTTATTTCTCTCTATTTCCCTCTTCCTCTATCTGTCCAGGGGCGTAGCCAAGGGGGGGGGGGTAAGCGGGGGGGGGGGCGTGCGTGCGGGGGGCTAGCCCCCCCCCCCCCCCCCCGCACGCACGAGCGTACATAAAGTATGGTTGAACCACCCCTCCCCCGAAAAAAATTTTGGGCTACGCCCCTGTTTTCTCTCTCCTTTGATTCTTTCTCCATCTGTTACTCTTCCCTTTATTTCTCGCTTCCTCTTTCCGTCTATACATTTCTCTGTTTTTGTTCCCTTTCTTTCTCTTTTTTTATGTTATAGCACAGCCGGTCTGGAGGCGCGCCTCCAGACCGGCCGTATGCTCTTCTCTCTTCCCTCCTCCTCACCCCCTCCTCTTTCCCATCACCTTGCTGTACTATACCATACAAGGCTATGCTATGTGCGGCTAGCGTGCCTGGATAGCTGAGTGGTTACGATGCTCGTCATCAGATCGTGGGTACGCAGCTCGAATCCCACCGCATCAAGAAATTTTTTCGCCAAGAATTTCTCTCTCTGAACTCGTTCTCTCACACATTAGAATTATTGCATCCCCCGATGGACATATTGGCGCATGTTCTTTAGGAGCGAACCAGAAAATGAAGAGGGCGAGGATAATGCGCGCCAGTTTATGATGATGATAATTATCTGTCGATGCAAAACGGCACAGCAAAGCACTGCTGCAAAATTCTTCGTCTGTGTGTGCTCCCTGTTGACTCCTGAGGACAGGAAAGGACCCAGGTACACGAAGCTCACGTTTTCACCTTCCCCTAAGTCGCAACGTTTTTCTTGGACATCGCTACCAGTACGTTCGCACCCTCCGCCAAGAAATCGTTATGGAACTTCTGCGAAACATTGATTTGAAACTTACTTTAGCAACAGTCTTACCTGCCTCAGGAACCATCCTTGTTTTGCCTCTTGGACTCAAAAAGAAAGTTATCTTCCAATACACGTGACAGTATAGTCCTATTTTTATAGTGTGCACTCGCTGCACAGTATGCGGTTCATCGGACTAACTCGTAGACACAGGAAACTTTTCTTTTTTGTTTACTGTCATGCTTTGATATCAGTAGGTGGCATAGGTCGGCAAACTCACTCATGAGTCGACTTACTCAGACTCACTCACTCAGATCGAGCTGTGAGTCAGCGTGAGTCCGGATGAGCAATATTTTGGCGAGTTTGAGTCCGAGTGAGTCTGGTTTGGAAAATGTTTGTGAGTCTGAGTCCGAGTGAGCCCTAAGCGCAAAATGTATTCCTCGAGTGTGTCCAAGTGAGCTCCACATTTTCTGCTGACCTATGGTCCTGTCTACTCAACTTCAGCATTACTATTAGCCTTATCTCAGCTCACGTTTATACTCACGTCTACTCACACATACATCAACGCACTAGCGTTCATACCTCGGCTGAATATGTATTGATCAGAGGTGTGAGTTAAAGAGAGGGGGGGGTGGGGGGTGTCTTAATTCCTCTCTCCCCGCAAACTCTTTCAAAGGAAGTTCTTGATTAAAATATCCCGTGTGATTCATCTCTTTCAATAAATCATGTTCTTACTAGATTGCAACCACTGATAGCTCGTATCTGAAAGTACAAGATCAAATGACACTAAATAAAGGATCGATTATGCGAATTATTGGCATTAAAAGAGCATTGACACCATGGTCGAAAAAGCCGATTATACGCTAACGGACTCATGAGTCGACTCACTCAGACTCACTCATACTCAGATCGAGTCATGAGTGATCGAACCACCTCGCATTACAGCTATGAAGACCATCAGACAAACAGCCTGTGCGTTCAAGCGCTGTTAACGATTACGGTTGTTTGCTGACCAAGTTGCTGCACGGTTACAGTGAAGTTTCCAATACGTAAAGACGCGACTACAAAGAAAAATATTAAATGCCCAAGACTATGCTGGTTCCCGTGTTAAACTTAAGCCGCAAGTTCGGTGTTGTCTTGGGCATTTATTTTTCTGTGTGTTCGCGTTTCTACATGCTGGAACCACCACCATAAAAGTCGTTTATGATGTTGTGTGAGCACAGGAGTTCAAGCTCAAGTCATTGTTTTCCATCGTGTCATTTTTCGCACATCAGATGAGATGTGATGGTGGTCGCACAGTAAACCATTTACCAGCCATGGGTGTAGGCCGGCATGGCCCTGTTCTTCCGTGCTGATCTCTTCGCTGGTGGTCAACGTTTTGCAGCCAGAGGTGCCACATTCACAACAAGCGTGTCTCAAAGGTCATATGGGTCGCCAGCATGCTCCAGTTCAGCGTTCTCCACAGGCAAGTCGCGCAGTTGTGTTGTTGGATCAGTGCCGTGCGTGGACTCTTCTCCAGAATGCCAAACCTGTCCCGCGTAGGTCTTATCGCTGCATGGGGTAACCGTCCCGCCAGCAGCAGTACTACGGCACTCTCTGTAGATAAGATAGGCCGTGTTTCTTCGCAGGCCGCAAGACTTGCAACAGAAAGATGGAGAAACAAAGAGTTCGAGAGTGGGAAAAGAAAGAAATCGCATTCAGTAGCAGTGTCAGTGCAATTTTAAAGATCACCGGCAGTACACAGAAAGCCGTGCAATACAGTTTTTTTTTTAGACAATGCTTATTTGTTACAAAAAATTCTACGACAGTAACGAGCCTGCCGCCTTCACACATCATGCATTGAGGCGGAAATCCTTTGCCAATGCTTAAGTCGGTTTGAAAACACTGATAACAAAAACTTAATGAACTTTTTTTTATTATCAACTTGAGAACAGTTGCTTATGTTGGAAGGTTGGAGGGTATCGCAATTTATGTCATACCCACGTCTTCAAAATACAAGAAATCGCACGTAGTTTGATATATTCGTCTTCGAATTTCAGGGCGCCGATTCAGATGACACCAACGCCGGATGCACACTCTGCTACATCAGACCAGAACTTCCCGTGATGAAGAAGTGTTGAAACGTGAAGGCACGTTGCAGCAGAACCTGGTCAGGAAAAATGACAAGTATACAAAAAAATACGTGTTGTATATGAGAGTGAAAAGGCAGTCAGTTCCGAGTTGAAACTTTAGTGCAGTGGTGATGACTTCATGATATGGTTTTTACGACTAGTCATTAAACACAGCCTGCTTAATGTTACAAAGCTGGTTATTACAACAGTTTGAGTTCTAATGATACTCTGCCAAAGACATTTTGCAAGATTATAAATGTGTAGGAATACAAATTTCCCACCCAAAACTATAAGATACCAGCTGTCTAGCTCATGGCAGATATCATGCTCATGGCCTCGCAGGTATTTTTTCAATGCTCAATTCCTCTCAAGCAGCTTGAAAGACAACCTTGACGCCACTATGACATAGATAAGCAAGTCCCTTTGACAAGCCTCTTGTTCCATTTATGGTACTGTTTTCACATCTGTTGACTAATGGGCCCCAAACAAAGCACCCAGTAGCATTTACACGACAGACGTGACGATCGTGCAGACATTTTGTTTTTTGAACATTCGCTAGCTGTCTCGCGATTCGCTGAGCGGCGCTAGCTGCCGTGCTGCACTGACGTTCGCTGGTTAAACAGCGACGCTCACTTAAAACAAGCTAATGTTTGGAGAGCGAGATAGTTGCATCATTTCGCCCCAGCACTTCACAAATCATGAAATGTCATGAAACTCTTACGCTAGCATCTCTTACTTCACCTACATGCATCTACAGAAAGTTAATTATCTGTCATCTCAGCATCCATAAAGACGCACATCTAGCACTAGGCTGAATGCCCAGGTAATTGACGCCTTTCATCTCCAAGGAGTCAAAGGTCACGGCTTTATGATACTTCATCAAGGAAAGCCTGTTCTGCTGTACTAATAACCTGCACAAAAAGATATTGCAATCCCAGAGTTTTACATGAAAAAAGCAAGATGTTAGGAGGCATACCACGAAGAGGGACCCAGAATTAATTCTGGCCACCTGCAGTTCTTGAACATACACGTGAATCAAAGTAGGCGTATCTTTTAGCATTCAGACCAGATTCAAGATGCAGCTTCTGGGGGGGGGGGGGGGGGGGGGCGAGAATCCAGCACACACTCTTATGCTTATCAGCACAATGCCACTGCCACTGAGCTGCCATGGGGTGTAAAACCTGCCTGTACGGTGACCAGTACTGTCCCCCTGTCATACCTGGGGATACGGTCTGCTACCTCCTTATTGCTGACATGAGACAGCTTTTCTGGCAAACATCACGTGCCATGTTTGAGGAAATGTGGACATTTGACAATTCCAGGAGGCAGTGCTGCTTTGCTTGTACTAGCATCGTCGAATAAAATGGCCCTGAAGAGTATGACTCTAATCATTTCCATAACATAAGGCTGGCTTTGCCAAAAATTTTCTCAAGGTAAGAGCTAGCATTGTCCCACGCATCTGCATTGAAGTACTACCTGTACCTCTCACCACACAAACTGCAAGTCTGCTTGAAATGCTGCACTAGACAACTTTGTTATGTAACTAACAACTTAACGAGGGCTTTAGCATTGGGAATCAAAAAGTGCATCTAAAACAAGGTCATGAGTAGCAAATACCTCAGGACAAGTGGTATTCCGGGGTTTTACGTGCCAAAACCTCAATATGATTTCGAGGCATGCCATGGTGGAGTATTAATAGACCAATTCTGACCAGCTACGGTTCAACACGCACCTAAATGAAGTACAGTTAAACCCCTTTCGACACATTAAACATTATGTTTTTCCATGTATTATGCACCTGGCATCCGGTTCTAGCAAGGAATCTACAGACCCCTTAAATATCAGAATCCCGCAGCAAGGTCGACAATTGGGCTAGTTGGTAAAAAACACGGACGAAGGAGACAGACCGAGCACTCAGAATCCCCTTTCCACACATAATTCCCGCAATGCTCCAGCGTGATACGTCACGGTTTGTCATTGCGCTGCATATGCTGAGGAGTTAGGTCAGTGAGTTTGGCAATGCGGACTGCGACAAGGTCATCGAGGAACTCGAAAAGTGTCTGGTTCTGGCAGAGGTATGAAAGAAACACCAGGCTACCATCAAAAGCTTCTTTAGCAATAAACCGATGAATAATTTCCACTGAGGTAAAGCTGTGAGCAATGCGTGTTTTATTATTTAGCAGTACTTACTACCCCGCTTTTAATTACATGTTCGCATTGTACGTTTCCCAGCTACTGCATTCTTGTTTTTTCTGCGATCCCGTGAACAACATATTAGAAGAGTTCTACGGCAGATATTCTTACATTTCACCCCCCTCTCGGTATGTGGCCGCAGTGGCCGGGAACTGAACCCACACTCGAGGCAAGCAGTGAGACACTTTGGCAGATGAGCTACCACGACATGTAATAGGCAACTTTCAAAATCAATGTAGATTTCCTGTTATACTACTGCGCAAGTAGCAAATCTCGAAAAAAATTAGGGCAAGGAATCAAGAAGATGAAATGTGGCTATCAAATCATTAACACACTTACAGTTTCATGCTGTTGTCTGATGTTGAATGGCACCAGCTGCAGTCATTCACGTCTGCAACATGGCCTGGCTTCCGTAAGGTCGTCCAAAGTTTCGCACATATCAGTTCTTCGTGGTTCTTGTTTCGGTTTCGAGTGCTAATGTTTCGGTTTGGAGTGCTACCGAGCGACACTGGACACGCAGGCACTGAGTGGATTTGCTGCGACCCTTAAGCTGTGTTTGGATGCCAAAGTCCCTTTTTTCAGTTGAGGCAATCAAATCGGCCTGGGTACCTGAAATAAAGAAAATGCATTCGGAATACTTTCTGTGGCTGGCTTAGACAGGGACATGTGGAATAAAAAAAGAACAGAAGGAAAAGAGAATTACAGAAGTCAGCATGCAAAACCATATAAACCCTCATCTCCCTGAATATTTTTCACAGTAGATTAAGAACAGCGTTTCCCCTAGGAGAATACAGACATTAGGTGTAAGAGGTTCGCTTTACTGCACTACTTGTAAACTGTTCTGCTGTACTGGGAGACTACACAATTATGGTGTCATAGCGCCCTCTGTCCATGAAAAAGAGAACTAGACACATGCAGTTGGCAAGATTGCCTTTAGAAAGAGAAACTGGAACATTCTGTCCTGGACAAGCTCAGCTAGTTCGCAGTAGTAAGCCCACCCAAACACGTGGATGTGCCGAAGGATACACAGATGTGTTGCATTGTAACTCACTTGCAGAGGCATATCTTGGAGCATGCCACCTATATGCATAAGTGTGTTCTTCATGTGGGTCTCTCTAAAAAAAGCAAACAGAAACAATAGGTGTGTTCATATGGCAATTTGTGAAGCATGCTGCAATGACTTCAATACTCAAGACATCGTAGACAGGCTCATATTCAGAAACATGCTATTTCTGAGTTGTTTCTCGACTCACCAGCACCAGATCACAAGGAGCGGTACGAAATGTGTCGCCCTCCGTTTTCGTCACCACTTCAGCGGTTCTAATGTAGTGCACCATCGCACCACGGTGTGGGGCCTGCAAGGCACAGTGTATATGCGTATTACACGTATTGACCACACTGTTATTACCAAAATGTCACACCTATAGCAGGGTACAAGTTTAGAAGTCTGCGGCATTTCTTCAAACGAAGATGCACACAGGCCTGTACCAAAGGGCGCGTACTCATCGGAGAACATTGCCAAGTGCATCAGCGGAATTATTCCTTAAAGGGACACTAAAGAGCAAAACTATTTTTCTCATATTAGTAAAGTACTCTTTCACGATACCAAAATCACCGCGCTTGCTGCAAGAAGACGTTTAGTAAGAGAGGAAACGTGCAAAAACAAAATGTTGGTGGCGACGGAGCCTTGAAGTTTCCGCACCATTCGCCATGATGTCACATGTTTTGGCGGCGCCTACTAGGGACTACGTAGTTCCTAATCGGTAAAAATGAAGTACATTGTCATGTGAGGGGGCCACAAACTTGACATACCAAGTTTGGGGTAATTTTGTTGAGCCAATGGCGCCAAAATACGATAAATACACTTTGAAATCCGTGACATCACGCGGGGAGATTTCGGCACGAAACTTAAAAATGAAACTTTGGACTTTAATTTCTCCTCTATTACTCTATTAATAAACCTATATGTCGAAAATAATGACATTAGAGTTGTCAGAGAACAATTTATCGATCTAAACCGATTCATTGTTTCTCTTTCGGACATGTGCAGTTTGCGTAATTTGTTGCTTGAATAGATTAATAAAACTTGAGAGAAATAATGAGACAGACAAAGGGAGTGTGTGCGTCTTTTTCATTTTTTTTCGTGAATTGCAGCGAGATGCGGGGCTAATGTGCCTCCCTTTCCCATGCGTTCGTGTCCCCGCGGTTAGCGCATCGAGCAGACGCCAGCCCTGGAAACGAAGGTAATGTTCTGGCGCGTTCGAGCACTCATTATGCTCGTTTATTCTACCGCGTCCAAGTAAACGTTAATGCGTCGCTGGCTCATGATACCGCCACTCTCGTGCCCGTACAAATGTCTCAGCTTTCATGCCCGTCCCGCCGAAACATGCAGTACACCACAGAGAACGCCGAAAGAACGCCCATGGCCGCTACATAAAAAAAAAAAGGTAGCGGCCGTGCAACGCCGCTCGCGTGCTCGGGCTGGCTCGGGCACGTCATGCACACGTGACAATGCATGCGCATGACGTGTGCATGCGTATGTGTCAAGTGAAGAGGGCAGGCAAGGGATTTGGCTTGCGAAGGCTACACGGGGCGAGTGGCAAGGGTTTGAAACTCTCCTCCTCGCATCATGGTTTCGCGCCGTTACAAATTATTCTTTTTCTCAGCTCGTAATGAACGGATTTGAAAAATTCTTGCGGCATACTGCTCTTCATTCGGCACACAACAACTTCCAGCGTCTAACTAAAAGTTGCTATGTGGCCTGGTGAGGGGCCCTTTAAGCAGTGAAGGCAGGGGTGTAGGCAGAAATTTTTTTCAGGGGGGGGGGGGCATCTCCTTAATATGATGTGGGGGCTGGGCAGGCAGATGTGGTCGAGCGCCATTTTGTGCTCTGTATCCCATGACAGGAAAAAATTTCGGGAGGGGGCACAGGCCCGGTGTGCCACTCCGCTGGCTTCAAGCAAAAGAACCATCTTGCACGAACATTACTCAGACGTGCAGACGGCAACCGAGAGTGTAAACAGCAGGCAGCTTCACAATTTATCTTCTAGAGGCTTCCACAGCTTTGCACTTTTACCCATGAAGTATGGACAAGCTTTCATGGTTCTGCCTCTTACTGAGCTTGCATAATAATGCATGTGCGAATACACAACCGAATTCCGCACAGGTGTTTTGGTATAGACTCATTCTAAGTGAATAAACTGTGACCAGGCTTGTATTTCATTATACACAGGCAAATCTATTTTAAATTATGCATTATTGAAGCAGTGCTTACAATACTTCTGTTTGAGAAAAGTCAGACCCAACTGTGCTACAGAGCTTCTACATTTTACACTAAACACGTTCATTACAATGATGCTTGAGGCGGTTGGTTTGCACAAATGTGGTGTGCGCACTATCAGTGATACACTGGCATTAAGAAGTTGAAATACCTCCAGCCACAAATTCTTGGAGGAAACCTGACGTTTCGAGACCGGCTTGGTCTCTTCTTCAGGGGTGACTGTGCTGATCAGGGGGGCTTCGTCGCAGCTTGTTTTTGGCTCCGCCTTTCTCTTTCCCTCACATTCCGGAGGCCGTGCACGTAGATCGGAGGCATTGTTCCGAGGGACCGGAAGGAGGCTCTTACTCGAGTCGTGGCACATCCAGAACACACCTGCGAATGTGAACCGGTCCCTCGGAACAATGCCTCCGATCTACGTGCACGGCCTCCGGAATGTGAGGGAAAGAGAAAGGCGGAGCCAAAAACAAGCTGCGACGAAGCCCCCCTGATCAGCACAGTCACCCCTGAAGAAGAGACCAAGCCGGTCTCGAAACGTCGGGTTTCCTCCAAGAATTTGTGGCTGGAGGTATTTCAACTTCTTAATTCTTCCACCCAGCCAGACAGACTTCTGTCGAAAAGTTTACATACACTGGCATGCAGTGTTAAACATTCCATGCGCAAATGTGCATATAGCAGCACGGTGGCTACAGTACATACCTCCCTGCACAGTACTTCACAGCTCGGGATGGATGGTGCTGCCTCATGACTGCCTTGGAGCTGCATGGTTGCAACACAAACCCTCTTAAAACGGAGACAAAAGGAAGCACGGGTTAAATAGGCTGTAGTTAAGTGAAAGTCACAGTAAAATTAGGAACATTGAATCGCCATTATTGCACGACTTGCCTGACAATGCGCGACTGGAACAAGAAAAAAACAAACAAATAAGCATCTTGAACAACTAGTAATCATAACTTCAAATCGAGACCAACAAATCATTTCGAATGTCCACGTTATAATACCGGTGTCGTACTGTGCCCTGCTTATCGCGATTAAGCCCAACAGGGATCTAATTTCTCAAGTGTGATTGGCTCCCTTCTGCAGCTTACATAAAGGAGCCAATCACGATGAAGAAATTCGATCTGGATCGGGCCCAATTACAGAGGCCCAATCGCGCTCTAACCCAGTAGGTACCGTACTACCTCGGACAATAGGGTCAATATACGGACAACTAACTACCATGATTTTGCTTTATCCCTTTCAGATGCCACCTATGAAGAACTGTCTGTAAATGCATCAAACCGATACAACCTTATTTCAAGGCACACATTTTACTGCAACAAAAGTAATGTCATAATACAAACTGTAATTAAATATCTAATCATTCTGACATCATTCATGCCTTGTTTTTGCATAAATAGAATTAAATCTCAGGCTAGAAATATAGTGTGAATTCGTTTTTGGTTATGTCAATTTTGAGCAAAGAAAAATTGTACTTTAGACGTGGCTCGCTGGAAGCGGCACGTCGAACGACTCGTCGAGCGTGGTAGTGCCTTCAACCATGTAATTGTATGCAAGAGTACACTGCAAAATGAAGTTAAATGACGACAAATTTATTACGCAGGAGGTTCAATTCACCCAAAACTCAATGTATCTGGCTCCTTCTTAGCCGCTAGTCCATACAACTAAGAAAAACAAGTGGTGTACACAATTGTGTACATAGCGTGTCAAGGGGTTATCTATTCGATCATGCATCGCGATCGTAAGCTGATCACCTGTACCACATCGCTTTACAAATGCCGTGCGACGATTCGTGATAGCTAGCGAGTGTCCGTGTGTGTATCAACATGAAAACTGTCAAGTGCTTTACCGTGTCTCCGCTCTTGTCCAGGCCGACAGACGGAACGGCACTGCTCTTCAGACGACGCCGAACCCGCGGCCTCTTTGCATATAAGAACGGCAGATAATCTGAAACTAGAAAATGGTCGGAGCAGACGCGTCCATTTATCGGTAGGGTGAAACCAACAGCACCGTTCCATTGTTTTCTCCGGACGGGGTTCAGAGGCGCCGAGTGAAATGAAACACCGATATCGGACGCGCAACTGGCGCAACGTCGGCAGCTCTTGATGGCGCACTTCACGCCCGTCATTGTGGATCGAATAGAACGCAGCAACTGTTGCACTTGAAACAGGTTGTTGTCTAGGAAACTATAATGCGTCAATGCACGATGCCAATGGATTGCTCTATAAATTGCAAGTATAAGGACGCATGAACCTGGCATGAACCCGCTCAAGACCCTCTGGACGGCCCGCGCATTGACATGGCATGGCATGGAAGCGATGGAAGTAGTAATGGAACAGAGTTCTTCAATCATACCAGTTGCGAAACTCCCCATAGGCCCCATGTATCAAAATCCGGACACGCCATTGGCCGAAACTGCGGGAGTGAGCTGATTGTCGCGTCATCTATCAACCAAAATACTAACTAATAAACGCCATATCTTGTGTTTTGTGTTGCGCAGAGCCGTGCCGTGAGCGCCGCCGCACTCTGCCAAACAACATGGCAGCGCGCAGAGCAGCTGTAGAGCAGCGGCGTGTTCGTGTGGTGGACGTTTTTTTTTTTCTGTTACACCGCAGCCGTCGCCGCTGCATAGCGTAATGGACGGTGCAGCAAAGTCCGGAGGTTACAGAATTCATTTGAAGAGCACACGATGCTTACATTTTGGCAGAATAGCGAGCGGTAAGGCGGATGCAACCGGGATGCAGCGTTGATCCAGGGGAATCGAAATTGTTTCGGTAAGTGTAACTTACATTGCTTCGCTTAACTTGGTCTTGTTGCCAAAAAAAGAAGAGCCTTTTTGCTATTTTTGAGTGTGGTTTTGCATTAAAGACACCGTCCTTGGCGCGAAAAGTTGGGCGGACACTATGGACAGAGGTCTAAAAAATATCTTTTTTTTGCTTTGTTTTTACTAGAATCGCCATGTGCATCATTGTTCTACATTGTGACGCGCGGACGTTGCGCTGTAAGAAATTCACAAGCTCAGTTTCTTAGAAAGATGACAGGGCTGCGGTGCGCTTCCTTCAGTTTTTTGCAAGGCTGCTACCGTGCTCTATCGAAACTAACAACTGATTAGGTGTCTGTTGCATGCGTGTTCCTACATGTACCATTTGCACGGCTTCTGTTGGCACTTCGTTGTAGCCTAAGCGGTGGTAAAACGCATGGCCAATTGTGCGATGCTCGGCAAAATTGAAATGAGGACTTACATATAAACATCGCTTATGGTGAAGGAGGGAGGCTATCGGGCGTGCGATGTGACAGCTAGCTTACAGCTGCTGAAAAAATGACGAGCGGTGTATTCGCTACCCGAATTAATTAGGTCATACACTAAGACATTGTAGACTGTTAAAAAAAATCAGTGGTGCTCTTACTTTAGTTGCAGTGAGCGTCGTACATGTTTCGTAATCTTTCCAAAATCTTGAGTGTTAAGAGTTCTACAGAATGACCCCATCGCTATTTCTTCTTGCTGTTATGCTCCGTAATGTCAGACGTGTAAGCACCAAACTTTATTGTTGTCGAAGTGCTATGCGTCACTCTGCCATATATTTTCTCAAGTGCTGAGGTTTAAAATAATGTTCGTTAGTTGTGCTCATTGGACTCATTTTTATTACTTTTGTCGCAGGCGTCGGCATGTTTTCTTAAAGCATTGCAGAGATGATCTGAAGTGTTTTAGCACGAATGCTCAGCTTCAACAGCAGCATCTTTCAACTGAGGTGGGTTTTATCACATGCGAATTCTGTGATGTTTCTTGTGTTAGTTGCAGAATGTATGCAGCAGTATATCTATATAATATAGATGACATTATCTGACATTACTTGAATGTTCTGCTTTAGACAAAGTAGCCACTGGCCTGCACCTTTGTTTGATTCATGCATGCATTCATTGCCTTCCTCACTGGCCTAAGGTTTTCTATTATTCAGATTTTAGCACAAAATACCAGAAATAAAGCTGATTTTTTACCCATTGTTATCACCATTGGAGGCCTTGTTTATTGCCAACTCGCACCCACTGCTGCTTTTTTCTTGGGTATCAGTAAATATGCAAAGTGATACGTGGTAGCGGCACTTCTTACCTTTCCAGGGTAGCCTTTGTTAGAATGTAAACAGAAGGATGGAAGAGGGCAACGCAGAAGTTCAAAGGATTCACCGTCGCAAAGTAAATTCTGCTGCAACAGACATCAGTACTGAGTGATACCATTAAAGTTGACACATTAAGGCATGCTAGCTTGCTTGGGCCTGAATCATCCGCTGATCTGTCTCCTTCCATATCAGTTACCCTTTTTTAAATGTTCTGTTAACGTGCCTGTGATCTCAGCAGTATGAAGGTTAATGACAGTGGTAACAATTGCTTCACTGAAATGATTCTATTTAAGGCGAGCATTGCCTTCACTGCATGAGAATCAAATGTAAGATACCTAAGTGCGGCAATCAAATGTAAGATACCTAACAGGGGCCTTTGGCTTATATCTTGTTCAAAAGGTAACTGAATGTGGTTGAGACTGTTGAAGTGAAAGTGTTACTTGCAACAAAGTTTGTTGTAGGCGTTTATAGACAGTATACCTAAAGGCTTGCAGTACCTAAGGTACGTGTTTGCAGACAATAATTTGAGATATTTTGATAAAAGAGACCTAATTTTGCACAGAAAGCAAATGCAGCTGTCAAAGAATTTATTTAGAGCGACCATTCAATATTAGAGGATAGAGTTTAAAGCTGGAAGCACCCCAGCATTCGACTTCATCCCAGCAGTTGCAAATGTGACACGCTGATGTGTATAATGTATTCCTTGCACACCATGCTAAATAAAGCAAGCCAATGAAAAACATGACATTGCAAGGGTCAGTGCTATGATGGGCCAGCGCTGAACTGGTCTCCTTATCATAAGTGAGCCAGTCACACTTCTGTTGCCATGTGGAACAAGTTTATTCCAGGCCCCTATATGCATTCCATAAGGGGAGATGTACAAGAGCATTTGCAAAGACTTTATTATGCAACACAACACAAGCATGGTTTGCAGCACTAATTCAATACAGATAATAAAGCAGAAGCAAGCAACACAATATTGCATATGAAATTGCATTATTATAAGTACAAGAAACAAACAGAAGTTCTCCGGACAAAACATGCACTGGTGAACGCGTTACATTATCTAGGAAAACGTGGAGCAGTGAATGCAAGGCAACAAAAAATTCTTTCTCAGGAAACAAAAAACAGCGAATAAAAAATCAACGTATTATACTGCTACAGAAGAGTGCCTAGCTTGCAACTACTTATGAAGGGACATCGTGTAAGTTGCAAATCTTAGCCTACACTTTTGCTGTGTTGCCATGGAAGTGCACACAGTTCTACAGTCAACACACTTTTGCAGTAGCCACCTTATGTATATAGGGCAGCAGCCTCCCCAAGGTGTGAAGCATTTTTCATGTTCCAGGTGATGTCATGACTAATGCATGAATGAAACTGTGTTCTTGTATCATTTCAAAGGATGTCGTGACACAACATTGCTCCTTTTCTTAAGTGCTTTCATCAGCTTCGTCGATTAGTACAAGTATTACATCTGTGAAACTCTCATCTGAACCTTCAACTTGAAGTGCTCGCACATAACTGCCTTGTGTAGTGTGCCAGAGCGTCCTTCTTTGGTTTGGTTAGCCTTGCATCCTCTCAAGTTTTGAGGAAAGAGAGCACGTCATGGTGACGTGGCTAGAATTGCCTTCTTTTTTTGTTTGTTCTCTTCTAATTTGCTTCTTGGTACACTTTCAGTGCTGGCATTGAGTGCTTCACTTCAGATGAAAAACTAAACCCACATCCCAGGGTCAGTGGCTTTCCCAGGAACGCCTAGGACGTAGGAATGCATACTTGTCATCCTTCACGCTCACACAGCATGGCTCCCAGAAATGGAAAGGTGTGCAGCTTTTTGTTTCCGATTTTATAATTTTCAGGCCTTGCAAACACATTTCACTTTGCCGATGCAATTGCTGCCAAGTGATGTAGGTGCCTCACTTGTTTGTTTGCAGTTCACAAAGCTGCTGAAGGGCCCTTTAATGAAGATTACAAACACTACAATATGGAAGAGGAAAGTAGCACTATCAAAGCCAGCTGTTGCACAGCTACAGCACAGGTTTTGCTTGTCAATCACTTGGTGGCTGAGCAAGCGCGGCATTTCGCTGCTAAGCACACGTGCAGGGGTTCCATTCCTGGCTATGTTGGGCACAGTTGGACTGGGGGAACAAAATTCTTGTATTTCGATACAGGTTTGCTTATTCAAAATTACATGAGCTTTGCTCTTTTGCGTGCATGCGCAGTCTCTACTGACTTGCTCAGCTTCTTTGACATGTCTCTAGCAAAAAAAATGCATTCGTAGCATTGTGTATGTCCTAAGCACGGTTGCTGTAAAGTTGTCCTTGTGTTCTGCACACCCGAGTTTTGGAAACTTTGTTAACTCTAGAGCATCGAGAAGTTCCCAAAAAATGTCACTGCACAGTTGAAAGCGGTTAAGTGCGCTTGAGACAGTGCTTTCTATGCTTCTCAGTGACAGGAACATCTTCTCTGTGGGGTGCTTCAGGCTCATTTCTTTAAATGACCTAGCAAATGTTACCCATGCTGCCGGCATATGTGGAGCGTCAGTTTGAATGTCAGCTAAGCAGTTTAAACAGCCTTTTTTCTTTGAGATTTTGTGCACAATGTAGCCAGCAAGATAATATACTACACAGTCTTCTGCAGTTGCCTTGCTGTATGGGTGGTCCTTGCTTGTGCTGGGAAGCGCAGCCATTGTGCTCGTGTCTTGCAGATCAAAGCAGAGCTCTTCAAGCTTTTTCTCTAAGCGTGCGTGGAGCTTTTCTTTGTGGCACTCATTGTCTTTGACACCAGCCTCGAGCACACCTGAAAGAACTGGCAGGATATCCTCCTGGGCTTCTACATTGCCTTTGATTGCTGCTTTCATTGGGGCATAGATGGTCAAGAGCCGAAAGATGTAGGAGAAGTTCACTATGGTGGGGTGATCTTCATGTCCTCCAAATGAACGGATGTTGCCGAAGAACCTCTGAAGTGAAAGAGCCATTTGTACAAATATTGTATAAATCAAAGCACTTGTAAGCGTATTGTTTACTTTAATATTTAATTTGCACTTATGCAAGGCTAAAATTGGAAGTGAAAGCATGACAATAAAGTTGCTTGTGTATATACAGTCGCCGACCATTTTTTCAAACGTCCTATTATTTGGACCACCCTAAATATCTGGTCTCTGCCATGTCACAGTTGCATGCTCCATAGAGTCAGTGTATAACATCAACCAAAATTCTGGGTATTTGAAACCCTTCTCATTTGATTTTCCTAACTTTTTCTTTTAATCGTAAGCGTACAGCTACCAAAAACCACTGAAAACGCAAACAGCATTGCTGCCATTTTTGTTTTTCTGTAGCCCTGAACCCACGTTAGCCACCCTACCCGCACTGCATGTGTATCGTCAGCTCATCTCGCATGCAGCCTTGACAGCAGGCACTGCTTGCTGCACAGTACCGCGAGGCAGGCAGTTGGTCATCAGTCGCCTGCAGTTTCGCATATGGTCGGTCATGGAAGTGACACTGGCACAGTTCACTAATGGTGACAGTGAGACCAAGCTCTGTGCCGGACTTACTGAGGTCAAAATAGTTCACCAGGTGCTGGAAGATGATGACTCGGGCTCCCACAATGAGCAACCAGTGACTGTGCTGCCAACAACCTATGAACTAATGCAAGCCCTCGTGGTGCTTTCTGCTGTTTACAGCGAGAACATCACCATCACCGACGTGCAAGCTGAGCTTTTGGATGGAAGCGTAGAGCACCCGAGAAACTGATTGGCCAGCTTTTCAAGCCGCTTGGTAAATGAAGTGACTTTTTTTACGTGAATTCGTTTTGTCGGACACTATCTCGCCCCTGCAGCGTTCAATAAATTGGTGGGCGACTGTAGAGACTTGTTAATATTGCTTAGGCAAATTACATGTGTGTTTACATGGCCATGTGTCAAGAATGGATGTTTGCAGTCGTTGAGGCTTGTTACAAATTACCACAGCAGGCACGCTGCCCGCTGAATGGAATACCAATTATAAATGAAGAGTTGACATGTATTAGCAAATTTGCATGGGCCAGAGAATAAAGGCTTCTGATGGAATGGGTGGAAGCTTCGAAAGTCATAAAACACTACAGATGAAAGCTGAGCTATATCGCAACCATTGTTGCTATATTTGACTATCAACCCTTCAGGCTACGCTACCCAGACATAAAACAGGGGATCTTAAAAAGTGTTCAAGGGTGCATTCACTTTTCAGGGATCATTTTCTTTACTATATCGTTGAACCTATAGTTAAAAAAATGCTAGTATTACCTTAGTCTTATGTCAAATTCGTTTCATTTTAGTGTGCCCTCGCTTTGACACAGGCCGTACTTTTTAAAAACAAATCGTTCATTTTAATTAGCTAACTGAATGCTCAATTTAGCAAGATATTGCATAAGTTTGTTTGGAAACATGGCAATCAGAAATTTGACAAAGTATTTCGCTGCTAACCTTCCAACTAATTCATGTAATCATTACAATCATGAAATTGAAAAGTAAGGAAGTGGCTTTGGCATGTTAGCGTTGCTGGAAACTTGAGAGTCATGCCAGATTCTGTGTGTTGATCTTCTGTCTCTGTCATGAAACTAAATTTATTTGAGTTATTTGCTCATTTTGTTAATGAAGTCTCAAATTGAACTACTGAAATACAATATACCACTCCACCCTACATCATCACACATGTTTATTTTGAAACGGATTATTGTCCGGGTGCAGGATGCCTAACGTATGTACAGATGTCAGCACACTGCCCTGGTGGCGTGTATAGCGATAACAAGTAGTTTGAGATAGCCCACACTTGAGCATTCATCCTTAGCGGCCACGCATGATATAATTCGGGCTCTTTCAAACAAGGTGTTATCAGCAAACGTCGTTTGTATAGGCTGGAGTGCTCCATTACAGTGCTCTAGACAAGCCTGTTGGCTCTTGAATAGCCTATTTCTGTGAATTGCGTCATGTAGCCTAAATTAATAAGAGGTTGATGACAAGCAATTGCTACCTAGTTAACTGCTTGTCACAGATTTAGCAGTGTGTGTAGCCACTAACAATCAATCACTATTGTAAAAAAACATCACCACTGTATGGTCTTACTAAATTCACCTCATCATTGTGAAGGATGTGGACAGTATGACAAAATGCTGCTTATGTACTGTGTTCTGCTGATAGCAGTGATTATGGTCACTGTTTCTCATAAATTTCTCGAAGAGTTACTTGTTGGCAAGGAATGCAACCCCTAAAGGTAAACTGAACAAAAATTGAGAGAACTGATGAAAATATCAAAATTCTACTTGGAGGACACGACTGTTCCGATAAACCGAGTCTATTTCACATGTTCTTGAACAGTTGGCTAAATTTTTAAAGAATCCTAAGCGCGTGGCGGCTGCATGACAGCGTGAGCTGTGATGGTTAAGTTACTGCAGCGGATGCAGAATGCGTGTTTTGCTGCCTGCTACTGCCCTTTCTCCACCTCTCCTTTACATCGCACTCTCCCCCCTTCCACAATAGCGCTAAAATGTGCCCCACCATTTAGGGGCTTCACCCCACCCGGGAGCATTTTTCGCTGCCAGTGCTCATCATACCAGTTCTGGGAACCGTAGTCTGAGCTAAGCATGCTGAGAGGCTCGAGTGCCAGCTGGCATGTTGGTATGCTTGTCTCCGGTGCATTAAACATCGCCAAACGTCACCTCCTCTAGTTCACAGCACTGCCGCCGGATGCGGCAGTTTGTAAACACATTAAATTCATTATTTTCCTCAAGTTGCTGCCTTAAATGAAGTTTGCGTCTATTGATTTTAACACACAATCTTTCAATTTGGCTGAAAATCATGACGTCAACATTTTTGTTCACTTTCCCTTTAAGCTAGGATATTGTAATATGGAAAACTGGATGCAGTTCAAGAAATGTTTAGAAGCATTTGCTGTGTTCGTTATTGGTAGGCGGCATTCCAAAGTGTATTTTATTTAGCCAAAAGAATATTACAATTTCACTCACCTCCAGTGGGTCTTGATTCAACTTGCTGGTTAGCACGTAGCTGACACCTTCGCTGAAAGGCTTGAAAGGATGTCTTGCATCGACATCAGTGATACACGGAGTGGACTGAATTGTCTGTGCTGAGGCAAACATGGTTTCTCGTGTTCTGAAGAATCTTTCTTCTGTTTGGTCCAGGGTAACCAAGAAGGCATCAATGATCTGTGAATGAGGAATGGATAGTGCAATACTGCCTGGTTATAATATAGCAATATGTTGGCAGTGTTGCTGAAGTGAATCTCATAATCCGGTATTTATTGCAAAGGCCACTCTTCTACAGGGTAAGGAACACTCATTTTACACTTCAAAATTATCTTACAATGTGAGATGCTCAAAATGTGTGATGTCTGTGCCTTATTTCTTTTAATTTGGGGCTGCAGTCGTGTTCCACAAGGGAGTATTAAATTGGCCATGAACAACACACACAATTAGTTCTTTGAAATAGCAAGCTATTACTAAAGTTCCATTGGCATTGTATTTTTTTTTCAAATAAAAAGAAAACATCTTCCAGAAAATAGGAAAGTTTCAACGAAAGAGAGCCCCTGCAGTTTTAGACTACAGCACCTATCATTACATTGTGTACAGTTGTGTGTTAGTCATGTGTGTGTAACCATTCATGCTGCTTTGACCCTAACATTTTTGTTGTCTTTCTTTTCCATTCCACCTGGCGTCATTTTGCGTAAACAGCTGAGCAGACAACACTTTTATGTCTCATTGGCTGTTGTCTCTAATATTTTGTCATTGCTCTCATGCTATGCTTACATTTCACCAACACACTTAGATCAATGTTTATGGTTTGACACCAAGGTTAGGGAACATTTTCTTATGGAGCAGCATGAATAAACAATAATTGCATAATTTTAAAAAATGATTCTTCTGCACAGGTATAAAGGAACACTAAAGGCAAACAACAATTCATGTCAGAGTGAAAGGTCAATGGGTGAGAACGTCTAAAATGTCAACAGTATCAACAGCAGTGCTCTAGTAATCGAGAAATTAAGGTAAAGGTAGGACACGATGTGCGCCACGAGTGGGACATTTTCGAAGTGATCCCGATGACGTCAAAGAGTCCCGAGTACAATTAATCACTAGTAGTCAAACTAGTTGCGATAAAAAAGAACCTTCCGTGCATCACAAGACGTAATAAAATGCTGCTTGTTCGTTTCTCTTTGATTCATGGGGAAAAAAAACCTCTTGGCGTTACCATGGGGAACGGCGCGAGTGGTTCAAAAGTTCCGTTTTCACCGTGCTGCTTGTCTCAGTGGTAGTTTCGGTATCGCATACTGCTGCGTCTGTTTGGCTCTCGCTATTTTCGCACTGTTGATACTCTACTTCTGCTGCTGGCCAAGCTAAGCTCCGTTACAGTGAACTATACAGTTTCGGAGTGGCCCATGGCTGCCTCTTGGTAAGGTTGGGCATGGAAACTGCTACGTCAGAGTTCAGGCGGGTGATTTGAAGTGCGCTAGAGCCGCGATTTTCTTTCAAAATAAGCATTTCCTTGGCACAAATCAAGCACTACGAGGGTTCTGAAACGCTATTCCAACAATCAACGTCGACTTAATATTTTCCTTTAGTGTCCCTTTAAAGCATTATAAGTAAGTAAAGCTGGCGTAAACTATGTTGAAATTTTTTTTAATGTAACCAATTAGGGTGTGTCGACTCTGCGCTATATATCGCCAAGCCTCGACGTTATAGAGTTTTGGTTGCACTTCTGAATGATCTTTATGGCATCCATTTTGTATTGGGACTTGTGTTAGAGGTTCCCAGCGATATTTTCTCTTACTTTTACCATTTCTGTTTCACCACATTGGAGTTATCAGAGTTTTTTTTTAATGTATGTATTCTCTTTTGTATACAGTATTTCTTCTTTGAGATGTTCTTGTATTTACTGCATATCCGACTTGGTAAAAACAAACATTGCCATTTTTTACGAGGTATGGTGTCTGGCCAAAAAGAAAAAAACGCTGGTGTATTGACTTATTAAGCGGCCACACATTCTGTGCACAGACTGCACACATTTTCACCTTTTTTTCGATGACCCAGGCCTGAATTCCTTCTGTCGTCAGCTTTGCATTGAGACGTCAAACACTTCGTTCAGCTCCTTAGTGAAAACTTCGGTGCCTTCGCTGTTTTCCAGTCCTGGGAGCCCCTGGTTCCTGTAAAATTCCAAGCCTATGGCTGTTCCACGGCTGAAAAGCTGAAAATAAGGGTACAACGGTAAGACAAGTTAGCACTGTTGCACTATGCGCGCCTCATAATCATATTGTGCTTTTGACACACAAACGCAACAGTAATAATGTTAACTAATATTGTTGACATTGCTTGCTTGTATCATTTCAATTGTGCCTTCTCACCTGTGCAGCAAGGCGTACATTCATCTTGCGCAAGCAGTCTGGTTCAATGTGTGCTTGCGTCAGCTTTGGCACAATACGAAGCTGCTGGTTCTCCTCGGCTTTGTACAGCAACCGGTAGTGATCGTAGGCAACTTCACAGTTTCCAGCCTAGAAAAACACATGCAATGAATTGCACGGTATGTCTAAATTCTCTCTTTTTAGAGCTTACCTGTGCAACATTGTGCTTGTGCAAGTGGTTGCGTATGCACTTTATCATGTGTGGCGCATCACACAAGAAGTGCAGATGCTTCCCTGGCAGGCAGGGATGTTGCACTTTGTTCACAGCAACCTTCCATCTTCCAGATATCCTGAATTGCGCCCACATGGCCTTGTTGCTCCCGGCACCATCACTGACGACTGCTATCACTACTGCATTTTGCTTGAAAAGTTCGAGAACAGCCTCAAGCACAAGCCTGGCAAGGACATCACCTGGTGCAGCTCCCTTGCTGGCGAAGCTGGCGATTGGCTGTACCCAGTTACTGAATAAAGGCACATACATGAACACAAGGGCATGGTCTGGCAAGGTCTTTTTGAGTGCTGTCTTTGCCATAGTCAACAAAGCCTCCAAGTTTCAAATTGCTCTGATCAAATTCAACTGTTTGTCGCACTTTCATTTTCATCCAATATTAAGTGTTCCGTAGCAGTTGAACCCTTTTTTGTTTTTCATGTGGCTAGCAATGCTCTCTAGAGCTGTCTTGTTAAATCCAAATTGGCATGGCATGCCTTTCAAATTTGACGCAGCCTGTCATTGATGGGAGGGAAGCATTTTCATGTTGTTGATTAAGCGATAGGCTTTCGGGCTTGAATTCTGAGCAAAGCAATTCATTAGCCATTCCTTTTCGTAGCGCATCCCTTTTTTGGATTTT